>NC_026002.2:76972069-77141259 GCF_000442705.2 Elaeis guineensis | reverse complement strand
TAGACTCATCAATGGATGTGAATCCTTCAGGTTGTTCATATACACCTCTTCATCTAGCTTCCATTTAGGAAAGCTGTCTTCACATCCATCTGTCAGTTCATAGTCCAGATGGACAGCTATCGCAAAGCATAATCTGATGGATTTGAGCATTGCCATAGGAGAAAATGTCTCGTCATAGTCTATACCATAACGTTGACGATATCCCTTGGCAATCAGACGGGCTTTATAGGTTTTCACCTTTCATCTGTGCCCCTCTTCCTCTTGAAGATCCACTTACACCCTATGGGTTTTACTCCTTCGGGTGAGTCAACCAATGTCCACACATCGTTGACTTTCATGGACTCCATTTCAGATTTCACGACCTCTAGCCATTTCTCAGATTCGGATCTCTGCATTGCATCCATGTAGGTGATCGGATCCTCATCATTTCATCAAGTTGATAGGATCGTCGTCCGGACCAAGAAACCATAGTATCTGTCCGGTTGACGTGGTACTCTACCAGATCGCCTTAAGGGTGCTTGAACAAGGGGCTCCAGATCTGATCTAATCAAATCTGATTCAGGTTCAGCAACTTGTGTCGGTTTTTTCACCTGTCGAACTTCATCAAGTTCGACCTTAGAGGCAACAGTCCCTTCATCAAAAGAACTCTTTTTCCAAAAAGATTGCCTTAAGGCTGACAAACACCTTTGCTCATCAGTCAGGTAGAAATAATACCCTTTGGTCTCTTTTGGGTATTTATAAAATTATACTTGTCAGACCTAGGTCCTAGCTTGTCCGTAATTAAACGTTTAACATAAGCCGGACACCCCCAAACCCTAAGGTGCGAAAGTACTGGCTTACGTCCTATCCATATCTCATATGGCGTTTTGGTTACAGACTTACTCGAAACTCTATTTAGAAGGTAACAAGCCGATTCGAGTGCATATCTCCAGAGGGAGATCTGCAGACCAGCAAATCCCATCATGGATCGAACCATATCCAACAAGGTCCGATTCCTCCTTTCAGATACACCATTTGCTGTGGTGTTCCAGGAGGAGTCATTGAGAGAGAATCCCATTCTTCCCAAGATATGTCAGAAACTCATTGGAAAGGTATTCACCTCCTCGATTAGATCGAAAAATTTTAATACACTTTTCAGTTTGTTTTTCTACCTCATTTTAGAATAGTTTGAACATTTCAAACGACTCTGACTTATGCTTCATTAAATAGACATACCATACCTCGATAGGTCGTCTGTGAAGGTTATGAAGTAGAAATATCCACCTCTTGCACTTGCGCTCATGGGTCCACATACATCAGAATGTACCAGACCCAAGAGTTCACTGGCTCGCTCACTTTTTTCAGTAAAAGGTGACTTGGTCATTTTACCAAGAAGACAGGACTCACAGGTTGGAAGTGATTCACAATCACCTACTTCAAGAATTCCTTCTGAGCCAACCTGTTTATCCTGTTCTTATTGATATGACCTAGCCAAAGGTAGACTTCTGACACATTATCTATTCTAGGGCGTTTACCGGAGGTTTGAACCACATTAACAGGTTGTGATAGAAAGTAAATTCTATTATAAAGTTGTCCAATAAATATTGTAACACCATTCAAAATGATATTGCAAGTATTTTCTTTTATTAAAAATTGATAACCGTTCATGGCCAAAAGACCTACAGAAATAATATTTAATAAAAAGCTTGGACAATAGTGGCATTTACTCAGAATTATATTTCGAGAATTGATTACAAGGTTCATGATTCCTAATGCTAGAACTGAAACTTTGCTTCCATCTCCAACGTTCAGGAATCTCTCGCCTTCATCAAATCTCCTACTGACCTGCAGTCCCTGCATCGAATTGTAAATATGATAAGAGCTTTCGGTATCCAATACCCAGGCAGAAGTATCACAAATGGAAAAGTTGCAAGGTGTTATCATATAAGTACCTTGCTTCTTCTTTGGCCTGTTCGGGTCCAGTGAGGCAATGTATAGAGGACAGTTCCTCTTTCAATGCCCCTACTTCTTGCAAAAGAAGCACTTCGTCTGGCTCTGGTCGGGCTTACGCTTTTTGGTCTGACCCTGTGCAGACGTCCCAGCATGCAGCTGCACCTTCTTATTCTTCTTCTTCTTGTTCTTCTTCCCTTTTTTAAAGCGTCGACGACCAGAAAAAGACCCTCCCACAACATTCACCGACTCCTTATGGAGCTGGTGATCTTTTTCAAAATTCTGCAACAACCCCAACAAGCCGTGGTAGTTCACTGCAGGCTTTGTCATTCAAAAATGAGTAAGGAAGGGGAGGAAGGACTTGGGCAATGAATTAAGGATCACATCCTTACCGAGCTGCTCGTGTAGGGGAAAGCCAAGTTTATTTAGGCGCTCAATCATTTCGATCATGTACAGTACATGATCAGTGACTGAGGCCCCATCCCTCATTCGAGCATTGAAAATGGCACAACTAGTTTTGTGCCTTTCAATATCGTCAGGCATGCCAAAGGAGTCGTTCAACATTTGAAGCATCTCCTGTGGCTGGACGTTCTCAAACCTGCAGCTGAACTCATCATTCATTGCCACCAGTATTATGCACCGGACGTTGGTGCGGTCGTTGAGCCACTTCTGGTAAGTGTCTCAAACCGTCTCTCTAGCATTCAGGGCTGGCTCCTCTGATGCCGGATCCATTACTACATAAAAGATCCGCTCATGCTCAAGGACGATTTTTAATTTTCGATACCAGCTATCAAAATTAGGTCCCATGAGCTTTTCATTATCTAATAATGACCGGAGCGATAGGGTAGTGGCCATAGCTGCATAAAGAAAAATCAGACCTATATTAGTACATAAATTATTAATACTAAAGACTTGGACTTTAGTCTAAAGTTTCTCTCAGTATTTTTATGAATTGATAGCCTCAACCTCCAATTCGAGGAATTACTTTAATTCCTTAGTGGGTACTAGAATCCACACAGACTACACATGAGCCCAACTTTGGTTGGTCAACCCATGTGCATCTATGGGTAGGTTCAAAACCAGTTGTTTCTCTAAACATCTTCTAGTAATTAATTTTATCCCAGAACCTAATCAGTAGGCTTTGGCCTCCACTGAAAAGATCTGGTCAGGTCCAACCATTAATATGACTTGATTTGATGAATCAGACCAATAAATGATCAAGCCCGACTTTGGCCGGCCAACCTGACCACCATCAGAAAGACTCAAACCAAATTATCATACTATGAATGATAATTCCATTAGTCAATAAGCACCAGGCCTTTGGGCCTCCAATGATTATTAAACTAATAGACTCATTATCACTCACTTAATGGGAGGCTATGACTTAGTTATCACTATAACTTAATCATTTTAGGGACCTAATAATTTTGAGGATTTTATTAAAGGATAGAAGAGAAGAAATTAACCAGCCAATTTCAATCCTCCCACTGACTTCACCGAGTCAGATTAAAAAGGATTTAATTAAAGCCGACATTAGGAGCATCTAAATCAGTCAAATTAATTTATCTAATGACATGGGTGAGCCCTAATCAGTAAGTGATCTAATCAAAACCTAATTCACCAGGTTGGCCAGGTAAGTGAGATCAGTGGTGGGGATAAGCCATTAACTCGTCAGAGATCGAATCACTGCGAGTAGCTCCCACTTAAAAACCACTGGTCAAATTGCCAAACTTACCTTAGACACCAACCAGTTCATTAGTTTTAATTTGATCAACTTAGTAAATAGGGTTGCACCGCGTAGCCATGAATTAAGTCCATCTTGGTCTAGTTAAAGACATGGACCCATTCAACTACAACTATTGAAGTTGAGTCTAGAGTATCCTTGACCTAATCTAATTCAACTTTTGATTAGATTTGACCAATTACTCTAATTTAGTCCATTTCTTTAAGCTAACCTTAGGTCTAACCCAATTACGAACCTAATCCATCTAACCCATTGACCCATAAGTTTATGCAATTGTCTTAGGTCTTAATTCACAATTCTAGACCTACTAGACAACACTTAATTCTTTTAATTAAGTATTTGGGCTGATGGGTCAGGGTTTGGCATTTCGAAAGTAATTTTTAAATTTGAAAGGTTTTATTTTCTATTCACCAAATATGTTGACTTATTACATAAATATATCAGCACATTTCATAAATAGCAATCCTATTGCTAATTACAAAACAGAAAATAACACAATCAAAATAAATCATGAATATTTCTTTCACTGCTTCATCTGCATGGGATATAATCACATCGGCACCCCTACCACCATAGGAGACCCCATCGAATGGGAAGAGAGGGCCTTTAAACCCTACTTTTCTCCTATGACCGGACGGTCATGGCAACCAACCTAATTCGATTACTTGCTACTTGGATCAAGTATATCTAAATAGACCAATTTTAAATTTTAAATTTTAAATTTTAAATTTCAAATTTTAAATTTTGAATTTTAAATTTCAAATAAATTTTAAATTTCAAATTTTTTGAATTTCAAATTTTGAATTTTAAATTTTGAGTTTCCAATTTGAAATTTCAATCAAATTTTAAATTTTAAATTTTAAATTTTAAATTTCAAATTTTGAATTTTAAATTTTTGAATTTTGAATTTTGAATTTCAAATTTTAAAATTCAAATTTTGAATTTCAAATTTTTGAATTTTGAATTTCGAACAACTTTCAAAATTCAAATTTTAAATTTTAAATTTTAAATTTAAACTTTTAGATTATAACTTAATCTATGCATGCAAATATATATATCATATCTAAGAACCTGCTCTGATATAATTTATGGGAAAAATTCAGTGAAGGGGTAAAATGGTAATTTTAAAACTTTTTCAAAATCATTATTTTACAGTAAAAATTATTAATTAATATAATTAATTAATAAAAATTTATCCTACACTAGGATCTGAATATGATATATAGCATGCATGCATTTAAATTTGAAATTCAAATTTGAACAGTAAACACTTTAGTGTAATGTGTTCAGAACACAATACCTTTGTACGGGTAGTAGATCGCCGCAATCTGATCACCATCGGGAGAGTCTGATCATCGTGATGCAGCCACACAACGTATCTGGCCTCTATGGATCGTCCACATGAAGCTCCCGATCTGATCGACTCCTCACGAGTGCTAGCTCGTTGTAGAGCCCTTTCGACGGCCGATGCTGATCAAACTCCTTTGATCGATGTTTGTCGATTCTTTGGATGCTCTGGATCGTCAGCAGACGTGCTTGAGAAGATGTTAAAGATCTTCCTGAAATTTAGTGGGCTCACGATACTCATAGCTCACCTTCTCAAATTCCCTCGAACTCCAGGCTGAAACCCTGAAGAACTCACTGAAACCCTGCGTACACTTTTTCTTTCTTTTCTTTCTTTTTCTCTCGGAAGGATATAGACCTTCACCTTACACACAAAGATTTCTCATGCCCAGATTTTCTCTCCAAAATTTTTTTTCTTTTTTTTACATGCCCCACTCTTCTCCTCCTTTTAAAACAATGTCAAACGTCTTATCCACGTGAGAGGATAAAGATGAGTAATTGCACATTTGAATTCAAATCAAATTTTGAATTCAAATGAAAACCAATTTATCCCTATCCACTAAGGGCATGAGAAGAGGAGGGCGTAGCTTAATTTGTACGTGAGTGATTTCATGAGAAATATTTTCTCATGTAATAAATGAGGTGCTAAAAGAGGATAAGGTCAAGGCGCTAAGATTGGTTGCTCATTCAAATTCAAACTTTGTTTTGAATTTGAATGGCCAACCAATCATCCTTATCCACTCATTTGGTGCATTAAAGTAGGGCATGAGGAGGGCTTTGCGTGAGAAAAAATTTATGAGAACTTCTTTTTTGTGAATTCAAATGGGCGCAGTGGAAGTGAGGTGGTGCAGGGAGAATGGGTCAAGGTGGTTTCATTATTTAAACCAACCTAATTGAACCAAATAAGTTAGGCCCAATTAGACTAATTTAAACCCAACTTAATTAGACTTATTTAGGCTTAATAAAATTCTAATCAAATCAAGAATTGATTAAGCCCAACCCCTGATCAAATCAGAGACCAAACCATCTCGATGATTAGGTCAACTCTTAACCTAATCGGGTCAAACCCTATTGAATCCAATTCAATTGGATTTGATCCAAAAATAATTACTCAATCAAATTGAGTTAATTAGTGATCAAATCACTAATTAAATCTCTCATAAATATTGAGTCCAAATCCGATGGGTAATCGAGCATCAGAATTCATCGATATGTAATCCTGATCGAAGAGTCCCAAACTAGTGGGACTCTTGACCCCGATACCCAAAATATGTGGGACTCATGATCAGAGAATCTCGATTCTCGATCATAGAGTTTCAGACATGTAGGACTCATAGTCCACGAGCATTAGGACTCTTCATCAGCCATCAGATCAGATAGGAACTTCTAATGTGTGTGACCCTGCAGGTTCGAACCTAAGCCGGTAGCACAGGAATCAATTCCTGTACTAATCGAAGTGACCATCTAGCAATGGTATCCGATGATCGGATAGGTCGAATAGTCACAATCGCAACACTCAGAACCTACGTGAATATGGTTACTGTATAATTCATCCTTTTGACCTCTGTATTTAGGACGACTCAGGGTTGAACTGTCAACCCTGATTAGATCATCTGAATCGTGCTCAACTCAAACAGTCCTGTGACTCCTCACAAAGACTACCATGGCCAAGATTTTGCTAAATTGAAACACAACTGTACACAGCTTCTAAACTGGAGTGGTCAATCCCATCTTAACACACGCACCGACAAGTCAAGTACTTGACTACACCCAGCAGCCTTCCGTCACTAAATTAGAAATTTAGGTAGTCCAGTGCCTAAGTACAGTGAGTTGCTTGCAAGTCACCATGACGGTCTCAGATCGGAGGGACATTTATACCCATATTCTATCGAAGCAAATCTTGACAGCAGAAATAGCTCCGGAGTCGGTCACGTTCAGTACAGATGTACCCTTACATCTCACCTGTATGCCAAACCAGTGTCTCCACACTTATTGGTTAAGAGGACAACCAACCTATATGGCACACAACGATCTATGCTTGATAAACATTGTCATCCTTGGTAACAACGTATCATTTGATCGCGAACAGATTTAAGGACTAAACGATAAATCCTCCTTTGTCGAGTCTAAATAGTCCTAAGGACTTCACCACAACATAGGAGTTCATTAGAAGATGAAATATTTTGCGATGAAAAATATCAAAATAATTTTTATTAATTCATAATTTATGTATATATACAAAAATGAGCACAACCGTCAATAGACTGACGATTGGCTTTGGGACACTATTTCCAACAAAATGAGCGTCCACAGCTCGCCGTATGGCGATCCTACTCAAAATCAATAATATCGAATACACCCTACCAATAATAAATATTAGAAGAATATCGTGCTAATTAAATATTCACAGTATAATTTAGTTTAACTATAACTGGATGTAGAAAATCTCTCTCTGAGCTGGTATAACGTAACGCTAATCGAAAAGTATCACGAGGGCATAGCTATGGTATATGATGTCCAGTCCAGTCCAGTCTGCCATAGCTTGCACCATCCACCTAATCGGCCTGGTGTTATCGGGTGGTATCTCAATACAAAGATGCTGTCTCAGGTGCTGCATCTCCAACACTCTAAGGTAAGGTTCTTCGATGGACCTTGCCTTCGCCTCACTACTGATAGAGACTGGCCTAAAACAATAATAAATAAATCATTAGTATGATAGCTATCCAAATAAAAAAAATAAACTTTTATTATATAAAAAATATAATAATACCACTCGGACCTGCTTCACTCGAATCCACCTCACTGAGACCTACTAGTGCAAGACCCTCTAGCGATGGAGTTGGTGCGGTAGTGAAAATCGATGAAGGCATCTCAGCCTCTGGGGTAGACTGCAAACACGAACATCGTCGTCTATCTCCTAATTTCATACTTATAATTTTTGACTTATAAATAAATATAATATTGAATAATAATAACAGAAAATAAATTACATTCTAATGACTAGAATTATATCGCATACCATTATTGCAAGAGAAGATTGAACAAAGAATATAGATCTACTCATCAATATTCGTATCTTCTTTGATGTATAAATCTTTCTTCGAATCACAATAATCGACATATATGTCATCTTCTATCTCATCGTCATTTATGAACTAATCGTCATCCTCTGACTCATCAAGATTAAATACAAAATCAGCTTCAAATTCGTTGGACGGCAGATCAACCTTATTCAAAGGAGTTGTTACAAGTTCTCCATCAACAAAAAGCTCGGCTAATGTTTATTTTTCCTCTTGAAAAGCTTCTTCTTCATGTAAATCCGAATTTTCATCCATCTCTAATCAGATTGGTATATCATATACACCTCTAGATGTTATTTTTTGTATGACATGCCAATTACCTCGATACTTTAGATCTTTCAAATATATTATTTGTTTCACTTGAGTTGCTAATATATATGGCTCATTCTAATACCATGTTCGTACAAAATTTATACTGATAAAATATGGATCGATATGAATACTGATCTTTTTATTGCTAATATTCCATTATTCACATTGAAATAAGAATACATAATTACTAGACTCATACTTTAGTTTTATGATATCTATCAATACACCATAATGTTTAATTTTTTTTCTCCTTCATATCCTATCGTAGTAATCTCATTATTCTGGATCTGTCATTATATCTCAAGCTCCCTTATGTGAAATCTCATTCCACCAACGATACAGGATGCATAGTGGTTAACCCTTCAATCGGGACCACATGCTAAATCATACAACTCATCGGTTGCACCCTCTTCTTTATTGAAATATTTATATTTCATCTACACCATAATATAAAAAATTATGTTGATTCAAATAATTATTTTTATAATTATTAAAAATAATATATTACTAGTATAACTTACAAGATCATCAAACTATTTTGTAAATTTTTTCTTATGTCGATCATCAGCAGTTGTATTATTCTCTTTGCATAGTATACTCTTGTGCTCACTATAATAAATCATGATTTTTAATTTTATATCGCTATGAAAAAATTTCTTAGAATATTAAATAGTATGCTAAGATGGTACTTACTCAATAAAATCTTTAATTTCTTCATAATTATTTAGAATGTAAAAATATACCTTGGATAGCTCATTCACGTCTATAAATTCATATCTCCTTCCACTAATGGATCGAACTGTTTGTTTAAATATAAATAGTATTGGTTCATTATCACTCTATTCACGGTCTACATGACAATCTGTACGATTGAATCTTATTTTGATATCGTCAAGATACATCGAGCAGAATGTGAGACACTCTGTAGCTACGTATGCTTTCACTATAAACCCTTCAGATCGTACTTTATTATGCACATATATTTTTAAGATACATAAAAATCTATAAATAAAAATAAATTTAAATTTTAGAAATATATTTACATCTTATAATTGATATGACAAAGTGCGTATAATTTTTTTTTCTTTCAATAGGATACATCCATCGATAATGTACTAGTCCGACCAAAAGAGCTTCTTTTGAAAGATGAATAGTCAAATATACTATAACATCAAAAAATAAAGGTGAAAAAAATTATTCTAACTTATAAAAAATAAGTATGATATTCTTCTCAAACTTCTCAAGCAAGTTAATCTTCAATTTTTGGCAACACAGTTCTTGAAATAATACTCCCAACTCAATCAATACAGTTTAAACATCACCACCTAAATAGCCATGCATGACCATAGAAAGCAAGCATTGCATCATCACATAGGAGTCATGACTTTTCATGCCAGAGATATTACCATTGTTGTTTCCAACACACTGTGATACGTTTGAAGCATATGCGTCAGAAAATTTTACGATTTTAAACCATTCATAGAAACTCTTCTTTTCCTCATCAAATAGCGAATAACATGGAGGTGACATAAAAAATCTATCACCTCGAGAACTAAATGTAACTCTGATTGAATTTTTATTTTCTGCAAATCAAGACAAGCTTTTGTACTATTTTTTATTTTTTTTTGGATGTTCAATACAGTACTGATGATATTATCACAAATATTCTTTTCAATGTGCATTACATCCAGATTATGATAAAGTAGTAGCTACTTTCAATAGGGTGGTTTGAAAAAATATTTCGCTTCGTCCAATTCAGCTCAGCTTCAGTACGCTTTCGCTTGAGAGTATCCGATATTTTTTCAAATTGGATGTTTCCAATGACTTCAAGTTGTTCTAAAACTTCTGCTCCACTTAACCCGTTAGATGGCGGATGCCAGTCAGACTTACCATCAAAGTATTGGTTGTAACGGATCCTCCAAGAATGATTATCAGATAGAAACCATCGATGATCTATGAAGCATATTTTTCATCCATGCTTTAAATGTAAGGAGGATGTATCCTTGTTGCATATTGGACATGCCAGATATCCTTTGGTACTCTATCCAGATAAGTTTTTATATGCAGAAAAATCATTTATGGTCCATAAAATCAAAGCATGCAACTTAAAATTTCTTCAACTCACACAATCATATATCTGTACTCCATTTTTTCATAGCTCCTTCAGATTATCGATTAGTGATCATAGATGTACATCAATTTCATTACCTAATGCTTTCAAATTTGTAATCAATAATGACATAAAAATAAATGGTTCTTTCATGTACTTTCAAGGTGACACATTATATACAACTAGCATCATAAGCCACATACTGTAGGAAGTACTCAAATTGCCAAAGGGATTAAATCCATCTGTCGCTAGACCAAGCCGGATATTGTGCGGGTCACTCACAAATTGTGAATATTTTGCATCAAAGTTTGACCATATTATGAAGTCAGCTGGGTTGCTAAGTATGTTCTCCTCTGAAAATTCACTATTCACGATGCCATCTTATTTTTTCTGCTGTCTTTGTGGACATATACAGCCTTTGAAGTATTAGAATCAATAAAAAATTTCTCAAAATCTTTTAAAGTATCTTCTTTCCTTTCCTATTATCAGTTTTATACCTAGGCTTACTGTATTTCGAACATTCAATTGCCTGTTCATTATCCTTATAAAATAATATACAGTCATTTTTGCAGGTATGTATAAAAATATAGTCAAGTCTCAATTCTTGCATGTATATTTTTGTTTCAGAATATGATTTCAAAAATCTCTCTCCATCGGGAAGAGCTGCTTTAATCAATGTCAAATTTTGATCAAATAACTTTTGACTCCATCGATTCATGGTTTTAATATGAAGCAATTTTATCAAAAATTCTAACTTGAAGAACTTTACATAATTTGGATAGAGTGGCTCATGCATCCCTTACAAGCTTTACAAATTGTTCAGAAATCGCTTCTACCTCAAGCCGGATATTGTGTTCATGATCAAAATTGCCTTCAAATACACTAGTACTCATGCGTACATTTGAACAAACACCCTGATGTAAATCATTTAATAGTTCTCCTATACCACCATATTTGACAGGTTCAGCAGCATCACTATCATCTTCAGTATCGTCATCGTCGTGCACAACTTCATTCAGATCACCCTCCCCATACCATATCCAATAAGTATACTTCTTATCCATACCATAATGTAGCAGATGCTCTTCAATAAGTGTTATGTGATGGTATATCATATTGACATATCTCTTGCATGGACACTTTATTCGACTAGCACTGTCAGCCTTATGCCGTGCAAAGTCAATAAAATCTTGAACATCTTTTCGATATTCAGACAAAAAAATATCTCTAACATTCATCCAACTTTTGTTGATATCCATCTAACAACAAACATGAAAATCATTAACAATAAAAAAATTTTTAATGGTATTCATCCGAATCGGATCTCAATCCGAATTTCGGATCGAATCCCAACTCGAATTTCAGATCAAATCTCGATTTAGATTCGGACATAGATCATTTTATACAGAACAGCATGCATTAAAGAATACAGACTGAATAGTAACACAGAAAATCTCCTTCCATCAATTTAATGAAGCAAAAATGCATGATCCTATCCATTTCAAATTATTACTAACAGATGTGGCCTTATCTCTTTCAAAAAAGTAATAATCTTATTATTATTATTAGTTGATATTTTATTTTATTATTGTGAAAATTTTGATAGCATCTCCTCATGGTTCTCCAAGTATACGGTATGAAATGGTGCCTACGCACCCTATCCACCATATACCTAGAGAACAATGGACAAATAACTGCTAAGTACCACATAATGAAATAAAATATCAACTATTAACAATAATAAGATTATTATTTTTTCAAAAAATCCGAATACAGGATATCTAAGAGTCGATCTCAATCAAGATTGACTCTTGAATGAAAATCTATGACTCAATGTAATTTAACTACCATCTCTGAATGTACATTCAAAGATGAATTTGTAAATCATCAAAAAAAAGTAACTCTGCATTGAAATTTTTTATCAAAAATTTTAATAAAATTTTCTCTAAAATAAAAATATTTTCTATATTTCATTGTAATAAGCAAAAGCATATAAAATAGCACATAAAATAATTAAATTGTAATAAGCAAAAGCAATGTGCCTTATGCTAGTGGAACAAAAAAAATTTATAAATTTCAGCAGTAACACTAAAAAATTTATGCAATAAATATAAAATAAACTATAAGTAGTTGAGCATATAAAATAATATTAACATAAAATAATAATGCGAAACCTAATCCCAACGGCTCGATGATTTTTTATTTTTTCTAAAATATTTTTTATGTAAAAATAATAAATATTTTTTATTTTTTTAAATATTTTTTATCTAAATTTTTTTTTAAAATATTTTTTCTTCGAAATGAGCTCCAAACTCAGCCGCCTATGGCCCCCGCTCCCACGGCACCGGCACCATTAACCACCCCGCGTCGCTCAAACTCGACCCCCGTGACCCTTGCTCCCGCTGCACCATCGCCGTCACCCACCCCTCGTGGCACTGCCACCCTCTCCAACCCCTTGCGACTCAGATCCCGACTCGGATCCCAACTCGAATTTCGATCTGAATCCCAATCTGAATCAAAATCTCGATCCAGATCCCGACCTCGATCCAATTCGAATCATGATACAAATTTTATTTTTATTAATTAAATAATAAAATATTTGATTAATATTTTATTTTTTTATTTTTTTTCTCCCTCGTTTCTCTTCCCTTCCTCCCTTCCAGCCGTCACCCAACCCCCTCCCCGCCGTCACCCACCCCTCCCCAATCGACCCCCTCCCCACTATCACTCACCCCTCCCCGGTCGACCCTCTCCCCGATCGACCCCCTCCCGGCCCCATGGCACCGCCGTGTCACCCCCGACCCCATCCCCGCCTTGTCTCGTGCCCAGCCGCCCACCCCCACCCTGTGACCCCCTCCCCGACCGACCCCCTCCCCGACCAAACCCCTCTAACGACCGACCCCCTTCCTGGCCTCGTGGCACCGTCGTGTCACCCTCGACCCCATCCCCGCCCCGTGTCACCCCTGACCGCCCACCCCCATCCTGCAACCCTCTCTCCGGCCGACCCCCTCCACCGACCGACCTCCTGCCCAACCCCGCAGTGCCGTCGTGTCGAGCCCGACCCCATCCTTGCCCCGTGCCGCCCCTAACCGCCCACCCCCACCCTGCAACCCCCTCCACCGGTTGACCTTCTCCTTGGCCCCATGGCATCGTCGGCCGCCCACGGCCCCCTCGCAAACCCCTCCACCCCCCAGTGGCCCGATCAACCCCAAAAAAAAGGTTGGAAGAGAGGGGGACATACCTCCGACGGATGGCAACAGCAATGACGGTGCAGCAACAGCATGATGGCAGACGGCGAACGGCGGCAATGGAGATGGGCTCACTGGCAGGAAGAGAGGGGGGGAGAGCACGGAGAGGGAGAGGAGAGAGGGAGAGAAGAAAGGAGAGGAGAGAGGAGAGAAGGAAGAGAGGAGAGGAGAGAGGGAAGAGGGTTTCGCGTGAAGGGACGTCGAGTTGACGTGCATTGAATGTATAACTATTAGCGATGAAAATTTTCATTGCTAATGCAATTATTAGTGACGAAAAATAATTTTCGTCGCCAATAATTTTCATCGAAAAAATTTTTTTCACTAAAAAAAATTTTTCTCTAAAAAATTTTCGTCCAAAAAAAATTTTTGAGGACGAAAAAAATTTCATCGTTAATAAAATTATTAGCAATGAAAATTTGATTTTCGTCATCAATAATTTTCATCAAAAATAATTTTTCACTAAAAAAATTTTACCAAAAAAAATTTATTGATGATGAAAAAAAAAATTTGATGTTAATAAGTTTATTAGCAATAAAAATTCAATATTCATCATCAATAATTTCCACCCCAAAAAAAATTTCCACTAAAAAATATTTTTCTCTAAAAAATATTCATCCAAAAAAAATATTAGTGATGAAAAAATTTCATCGTTAATAAATTTATTAGCAACAAAAATTATATTTTTATCATCAATAATTTTTGTTAAATTTTTTTTTTCAATAAAAATTTTTTTCTCTAAAAATTTTGCAAAAAGATATTAATTCATAAAAAAAAATTTAAAATAATTTCATAAAAAAATTAAATTTTTAGTAATAAAAAAAATTATATAAATAGTTAATTTATGATTTATCCTTCAACAAAGTTTTTTCTTCCAAAAAAATTACGTACATAAAAAATATAATTTCGATGAAAAGTTCAATTTACGTCGCTAATAATTGTTATAAGAACAGCTCTTCGACTTCTGCAATAGAATGGACACTATGGGAGATTGATAGCTTTGAGGTCTTCGATCTCTAAGGAGCTTATCTTCTTCTTGGAGTCCTCATTTCAGAAGTTAGAGTATGAAAATATCACAGAATTGTGTGAGCATCAAAGATCTAGTAATTAACCAGAATCAAAACAAACCTGCGGGTAGTGTAAATTGTGTTATAAAGTATAAACTTATATTTATACTTTGCATTGCTAGAAAGATGAGTGCTCATATTATATGTCTTCTCATAATTGAAACTCTTACAGAGATATATTTGAACATCGATCGATGTGAGAAGTGCGGTATCTTTCGAGATTGTAGAAGTCATGCTAGAATGCATTGCTTAACTATATATGATTTTTGCATAAAAGAAGACTCCTTTCGAGCAGCTTACGACAGACACTCCATCAGAAAGATTCATTGATATCACTAATAACAGTGATAGCGATGAACAGATGAATTTTATGTCGCAAATAAACTTATAGCTCATTTCATTCAAAAAGATCTATTCATTCTAATTCATAAATAATAATCAATTTTTATTTTTTTTTAATTTTTTTAACTATTGACAACAAAAATTTTTCATCAAAAATAATTATTATTTATGATGAAAATTATATTTTCATCATAAAAACTACTTATTTACAACAAAAAATTTTCATCGTAAATAATTACCAACTTTTATTTTTTTAAAATTTCTAATTTTTTTAATTATTAGTGATGAAAATATGTTCATCATAAATAATTGAGTATTTATGATGAAAATAAAAGTTTTATCATAAATAATAGTTATTTACGATGGAAAGGTTCCGTCGTAAATAATCTATAATTTTTAAATTTTAAATTTCTTATTTTTTTAAAAATATTAGCGATAAAAATAATTTAATTATAAATAATCGAGTATTTATGATAGAAATTATTTTTTATCATAAATACTCTATTATTTATGATGTAATATTTTTATTACAAATAATGTATAATTTTTAAATTTTTTATTTTTTCAAAATATTGATGATGAAAATTTTTCATCGTAAATAATCAAGTATTTATGATAAAAAATAATTTTCATCACAAATACTTAATTATTTATGATGAAATTATTTTCATCACAAATAATTGATAATTTTTGAATTTTTAAATTTATCATTTTTTTGAAATATTAGTGAGGAAAATAGTTTCGTCATAAATAAATGAGTATTTACGACAGAAATCACTTTTTGTTACAAATATTGGATTATTCACGATGCAATATTTTCATCGTAAATAATCTATAATTTTTAAATTTTTTAATTTTTTTATTTTTTTCTAAAATATTGACGTCAAAAATTTTCGTCATAAATAATCGAGTATTTATGATGGAAATAACTTTAATCACAAATACTGAATTATTTATGACTCAATATTTTTATAACAAATAATCTATAATTTTTATTTTTTTTTTAATTTCTCTTTTTTTTCAAATATTGACGATGAAATATTTTTGTTGGAATAATTTTATTGCCGATGAAAAAATATTTTTCATCGTAAACACTTAAATTATTTACGATGAAAATATTTTCATTATGAATATTTAAAAATTTAAAATTAAAATAAATGATGCATTATTTATGATGAAAATATTCGTCACAATTAATGCATATTTATAACGAAACTTTTTTCCATCATTGATAGGAAAGTATTTATGATGAAAAATTATTTTGATCATAAATATTTTATTATTGAAGATGAAACTAATTTTTCATCATAAATACTGTTATTGTCGATGAAAATAGTTTTTATCGTAAATAATTTCATCATAAAAATATTCTTTTCTTGTAGTGATTGAAGATGGTGAACAAACTGCACACGGGCATGACTACTGGATGGATGGGCAACCCTTGAAGCTTTTTTTTTTTTTTTTTAATTTTTGAATGGAAAGAGACTAAGGTTAGAACCTTAGTCACCTGGATTTTATTAACAAAGAAAAAATATGTATGTACAAGAAGAAGGATATACGGAAGGGGAAAAAATGTTTGTTACAGAAGAAAGATTAAAGGTCCAATCAAAAAAACTACCAAGGAACACAAAGCCACAGTACATCAGCTGGACGGTGCCAAGATTGAAGACCAAAAGAAACCAACAACGAGCTAATTAGAGGAGGTCGCATTTGTCAAGATGACTTGGATCCTATTCCATAATGTAACAAAACCTGGAAGTGCCTTCGATCCACAAAGGATGGATCAGATGTTGAGATGATAAAAGATTTTATGTATTGCAGGATTATCTGTTAATTAATGTGATATTTGAAATAAAAATAAACAATCACATACAGAAAAAATAAGACAATAATTTATGTGGTTTGACCTTTGACTTGTATTTACGAGGAAAGATGAAGAGAGATTTCATTATATCAAAAATAATGGAGTACAAAGAGTATCCGATTGCTCAAATACTAAAAGACAACTTTTAAATAATTAAAGACATAATTACAATATATATAGCAACCAAAGCTTAAAATAAAGAGAAGAGAATAGAATACCCAAATGGGCCAACTCATGAAGTCCAAAATGGATCATATTCGTACTACGAATCACATCAAATTCAAGCCACACTAAACAAATCTTTATCTTAGTTTGAATTACATCAAACTGCAATATAAAATAGTGAACTCCTCTCTCTATCTCCTCCAATTCAATGTCCTGAAAGGCCTAACTCTACATCTCAAAATACGAACCAAGTCCAAGCAGCGCTTGAACTTGAGAGTGGTAAATGGCTTGATTATCATATCTATTGAATTATCTGTCATAGAAATCTTCTTCAGTACAATAACCCCTTATAATACGACATCACGAATGAAGTGGTATTTGACATTAATATGATTGGTCCTCTTATGATACACCAGATTTTTAGTCAGATGTATAGTATTTTGACTATCATAATAAATAATAGTCATATATTACTTTAAGCCAAGATCACTAACTAAATCTCGCAATCAAATAGCCTCCATCACTGTCTTTACCGTTATTATATACTCTGTCTCTATAGTAGACAAATCAATAATAGACTATAAAGTCGCGTTCTAACTAATAGTATGTGAGAGTAAAGATATAACCTATCAGAGACCTTCTCTTATCCAAATCACCTGCATAACTAGAATCCATATAACCATTCCAAGTGCCTGCAAGTGGCTTTCCAACAAGTAGCAAGCTTAAATTTTTTGAAATAAGAGTTATAAGAGGTCTTTTAAGGGCAAGTCTCCTATTTAACCATTCTCCAACGCTATTTTGCTACGAGGGTGGAATTGAAGTCTTTGAGATTCTTTACACCGAGGCCACCTTCAATTGAAGTCTTTGAGATTCTTTACACCGAGGCCACCTTCATCTTTAGAGAGGCACATGGTACTCCGATTTACTTTGCCCGATAGCCTCCAAGCTCAATCTGAACCACTTCAAAGCCCTTCTTATACAATCAGTTCTCCAAATTACCCAAGACGGTAGCCTACAGATAGACATGAAATAAAGAGGCATTGCAGAGAGGACCGTATTCACAAGAATGAATCCACTCCCAAAGGATGGCAAGCTTCCTTTCCAGGCAGCCAAGCAAGATTCCATCCTTTAAATTAGGTGCCTCCAATCCAATTTGATAAGTTTGCTTCCTTTGAGAGATAGTCCAAAATAGGAAATGGGAAGAGAACCGGACTTAGAGTTCAGCCAAGAAACACAAATTGCAAGTTGATCATCATCAATACAAAGAAGGGCCGCAATGGTTTTTTGAAAGTTGATTGACAATCAGAAAATTAGTTCGAAGTAATAGATGATAATCTTTAGGATGAAAATCTAATTTTTAATTGCTTTGTTGAAGATCAAGGTATCATCAACAAATTGCGAGATTTTTAAATAAACATTTTCTAAAAACAATATCCCAAATCCATAAAGAGATTGGCTGGAGCAGCTTTATTTAGCAGCTTTGAAAGAGAGTCTACAACAAAGATGGAAAGATAAGGAGAGTCCATAGCTTGAAGCTTCAATTCTCAAGCTTGTTTGCACTGACCTCAACAACCACCATATCAGTCTCAAAGTTTTTGAACTTGGGAGACCCCCAAAGCCCTTTCGTGCCCTAAATGCACAAGCAAGAGAAGAATTCCAGCAATTCTATGATCACTTTTAAACTTGGTTTGTACCTCATTAGAAATGATACAATGTTCTGGAAATGGAATGGCAAGAGGACATTGATCTCGGTTAAAAATTATTATATATTCTTCAGCCATGATGGGATTGCTTCAAGGTTCGTTGCACTTAATTGGAAGATGTTGATCTCAAAGAAGTTGAAAGTTTTTAATTGGCTAGTCTATCTGCCATAGAATATCTCAAAACGACCTTGGGATTGCCTCGTTTCAACCATTATTTGGTGCATGTGGAAAGAAAGAAACAATAAAATCTTCCATTATAAAGCAAACTCATTCAGCAAAACAGTAGATTTTTAATTAGTTTAGTATGCTTGGAAGAATGTTTCTCCCTCTTGGGAATAAGAATTTGCCAACAAATTTTTAAATCTACTAAGGATCCTTAAGCAAAAAATAAAAAATAATTCATGGATAAACAACATTGCAGATGCAAAGTTTTAGGAAATACATACAAAGGTTTTCACAACAAACCACAACCTCGGCACCTAACACAAATTTTCTTTGCGTCAAACAAACACGTTTGACTCATTTCCTAGCTAACAACACTCATTTTAATGTTTGTTGACCTTTGCATCTGAGCTTGACTCGAGCTCCCTTAGCTTGAGTCGACTGACCCACCCTCTTTTGATTAAAGTCCATTTACATACCACTTTCAATAATAAATATGGGTGCTTAAACCTGCCTGTCCAACCGAAAAAACTTTCCCATTCGTCAACAAACACACACACAGAGCTATGTCCCTCTTTTCTTACATGTAGATCCGATTATGGGTTAGACTTGGACATAGAAAATATTAAATTTTATATAAACCCAACCTAAAATCTGATTAAAAATAAATAAAGTTTGGGTCTAAAGCTCGGTCCATGATCAGCTTTATTTATATATATTATAAAGTTTTAATACTAAATTGAAAGGCAATGAGATGCGGGAAGAGTACAACTGAGCATAGATAGAGAGAGAAGCACAAGTAGCCAAATAACCCGCAGCTCTTCTTTTCTCTTTTTTTTTCTAGGGTCATCTAAATAGGCACACACTATTGAGTTTTAACCATACTGGCTTAAAATTTGAAACTTAAATGAGCTGCATTAACCTTGAGTTTGGTTGGGATTATAAAAAAGAAGATGGATGGGGATAGAATAGAGTTAAAAACTGATCGAACACTAATATATCCATATTCATATTTATTTTAAATAGATATGAATACAAATCAGATACTAAAATTATGGATATAAATACAAATATAAGCGGCTACACGATTAAACTTTATAACTACAAAATCAAATATATTACTAAATGGATAATGAATTAGCAGGAATTATGAAAAATACCAACTATATTTTGCCGATGCTAGGAGGAGCATCGATAAATTTAAAATACCGCATCCACCTAATGATACTTTTTAAAAGCATCAGTATATTACAACGCTTTAAAGTATTAGTAAGTTTGTTTACAAAAAAAAAAAAAAATTACAATGCTTAAAAACATCAATTGAAGCCATGAAGCATCATTAAAATTCAACTCTTATCCCCCCTCCATCCTCAAATCGAAATCCTAAATCTCTCCACCTCCTCTTCCTCTCCTCTGATCTCTTCGCTATAAGAAATATGCAATTTAACAATGAAAATTTTGCAACGGACAGAATCTATTTTTAATCTATTGTTAATCGACAACAGATTTGCAATGAAATACTTAATTTTATTATTAATTTAAAAAAAATAAATTTACAACAGATTTGCAGTGGATTAGATTTGAAAATTTTACAATAGAATAAAAATAGACCTAAAAAAGATTGTTAAATTTTATGAATAATTCCCACGTATCACTGGCAATGAAATTGTAATGGATTAACAACAGAATTTAGTAGTGGATTTACAATAAACTCATTTTCTATTGTTAATAATTGATTAAAAAAATTATAATTTTTTTTTGATTAATTTATAACGAATTTATAATCAAAATTATTTTATTATTAATATAAAAATAAAAAATTTATAATGAAATTGAAACGACAACGCCTCTGTTGTTAATCTTGAAAAAAAAAAAAAATACTGAAAAGCGATTTTGCAACTGAATTAATTTCAGTTAGTTGCTAATTAAAAAAATAAAAAATTCTAACTTCCCGTTAGCCTGATTTTCGCTCCCCCTTTCCCTCTCTCCTATCCCTCTCTCACTCTCTCAACCGAGCTGCTCTCTCTCAAAAAAAGCCCTAAAAGCCCTAAATCTCCCGCGGCTCCGTGCGACTTCCCCTCAAAAAAACCCTCCTTGCCGCTCCGCGCGACGACCCCTCGCCCTCAAAAAAGCTTCTCCTGGTGCTCCGCGCGACCCCCCCGCCGCCCTGGTGCTCGCAAACCAGCCCTCCCCCGTGCGACCCCGGCGGCCCCTGCACCCTCGTCCGACACGAAATTGCATCTTTTCTTCCGGCGGCTCTGGAGGTGACGAAGGGGAAACCCCTGACACGACCTGGCCGACCGCGGTGGAGCTAGCGAGCGAGAGGGCGTCGATTGTCGGTGAGATCTCCTTCCTTTCGATTGGAAATCTCTTCGTTCTCCTTCTGATCTCCAGTGTTTTTGGATTTTTTATTTCGATCTTCTCGATCTCTAGGCTTTGATACCCTCGGACGCCTCTTCGGGACATCACTGTCATCGTCAACGTAAGGAGATTTCTCCCTCGCCCCATTTTGAGCCTGTTCTTTGATTCTTAGTAAGACTTCTTTTATTTTTTGATGGGATCACCTCGCTTTCTTTTTCCATTTCAGAAAACTTATGAGCTGTTTCTGTCTTTGAAAGTTTCGGGCTCTTCATTTCAATTTTTTAAACGATTAGGATATGCCTTCTAGGAAATTATTAGTTCCTCAGATGATGATGCTCTGTAATGTGGCTTTTTTTATTCATTTCTAGAATTTTCTTGCTCATACTTAAGAGTTTTATTTTCTTCTGTGGGATGTTTACTTGATCCGGTAATCAGATTATTAGTAGCGCAATATGTAGTCTGTAGTCGGATGAATAGATGGGAATTTATATGTCTTCTTGACAGGTGTCGGAATTGTAGTTGCCTACTCATGAGCTTACATCTAGAGAAACCAGGAGAATGATCGATTCACTTGGATATCTATTTTCTTTGGTACTTCTTGTTTTCTTATAGACTTCAGTTCATTGATTGGATTGCTATTTATGTTGTCTCTAAGGCAGCATGTATTTGTTATGTGGATCACCAAATTAATTCTCCAGATCTCTGTTGGATATGCTTGAAGTTCTAATTTACTGCATACGATCATGAACTATGTGGTTTATTTATTTGATTTATGTTGACTGATTACAGCTGCATCAATATGCAAATCTTCGTCACATGAATGAGTCAAGATCACTCATATTGAGATAGACATCTTGTGGCTTTTACGTTTTTACCCCGCAATTTGAGTTGTTGATTGAAAAGCTACCAAATCTCAGTTAGACATAAATTTGGGCTAGTGTTCTTTCCTGCACAAGACCAGCTAAAACCTAATATACTTCACTCTTTGTTGGCATACCATCACTTGCGTGCAGCCCATAGCCCTCGGGGTACAACTTTAGTTGATGAATGTGGATATGGATGTACAATTAAGATCCATAATGAATTTCCAGTTTAGTGAGATGAGCATTTTAACAGGAAATGTGAGAAAAAGTTTCTTGAAAACAAAACAGTTTCAAGGTGATAGGACACTGTTGATACCTACCTAAGTATTTCAGACAGGTTGAACTTGGTATGTTTATTTAGTATCTGATTCAGTGAGATATTTTACTTGGGAAAGATGTTGAATGATCAAAGGAATATTTATCACTAGATTATAATTGCTTGCGGGCATATACAATATGAACTTGGCATTGGACAGTGTGGAATGCAATATATGTGCCAAGATTCCTAATGGCTATACATCGAATATTTCAAAATATATAAATCTCAAAGAGTGGAAACTTTCCTTAAGAGTCATGATGGCCACATTTTGATGGAAAATATTTTTTTCATTGGATTTAAGTTATCAATGCCAAAATAAGTTGTTGCTATTATTGCTCAATTATCATCATTTTTTAAGTTATTATATTTCAAAATCTTTGATCCATGAGAGCTTGATCAATTAGAGTCTGGTGTTGTATTTACACTTTGCCATATGGAGAAGATCTTTCCTTTAAAATTTTTTACTATCATAGTTCATCTACTTGTTCACTTATATAGCTGCAGAACTAAAACTTGATGGTATACTATTGATGGATGTATTTTATTGAGAAGTAATATTTGCTAAACTTTATAATTATAATTTATAAATATTTAGTATAAGTAGTGTCGTACTCGTTTTAATGAATTTTAAATTTTTGAAGGTGTCTTGTGCATTTAAAGGATTATATACAAAATAAAGCTTATCATAGAGGCTCAATCATGGAAGGATATATTACTAAAGAGTATTTGATATTTTATTCAAGATATCTTGAAAATAGTGTAGATTATTTTTAATCGATCTTAAAGTAATTATTATATTATCGATAACTTAGAAATTTATAAGTTCTCAACTACTGGAAGAGTTTTGGGGAAGGTTGAAAGTGTGATTCTTGACAAAAATTTTTTGACACAAGCCCATCATTATATATTACTTCATACTAACATAATATCTCGATATTACAGATTAGTATAGTCATACATTAATTTCTTTCATTATCATCATATATAATGTTCTTAATCAATGAATTAATTTTCCTGTAATAAATTTTTGGTTGCTCAAAGATGAGCAAACCATAGCATTCGATCCAATCTAAGGATTGAGCAATGATGGTTGATCGAGTTATTCTCTGAATGACTTTTTAAATAGGTTAGTCATCTATACGAGGGAAAAGATTAGTTTTGGAATATTTATTAACATCAAATAAATAATACATTAACAATTTTATCATGATTTTTAGGTACTAATGATGATGGAGTGTAACTATTTAGATGAAGTAATTGCCATTGCTCAAGATCCTAATAATGTTATTAACAAATATAATAGTTTCATTATTAATGGATTCAAATTTCATACAAAAAAAAGTAAAAAAATTAGAAAAATATAGAACAATGAAATCATGGTGGCGGTAGATGAAAAGATTTATTATGGTATATTTACAGATATTTTTGAGTTAGATTATTATAAAAAATTTAAAGTAGTATTATTTTCATATAATTGGATGGATGTAAACTTGTCGAGAAGCTTGAAGCAAGATACGAATAGTTTTATATTTACAAATTTTTTAAGCTTGATATATACTGGTGTGTTATTAAAGGATGATCCATTCATTTTTTTCATCTTAAGCTTGTCAAGTATTTTTTATACAAGACTCGAAAGATAAGGATTGAGCTATTATTGTGAGAATGAAATCTGAGGACTTATATAATATGGAAAAAATGGTTGGAAGTAGAGGATGATGAGAATTATACAGTGTATGCCTTACAATCTTACCTGGATTGATGATCTAAATGCTACAAGCTTGGTTAGGATGGATATTGAACAAAAAAATGCTTACTGATTCTTAATTAGTAAGAGATATTTAAGATGTGTACATTATGTATGAAATATTGTATTATATTATTATGTTCATTTAGTTGATCTTATTTCTTATAAGCAATTCAATCGATATTATATTTATTATTTGATAAATTATGTTAACTGATTTTTATTTCTCTTTATGAATGTTAGGTGTTATCATACCTCAATGTAGATCATTTGATGATATTGAGTTGCAGACTTTTCAAGATAGATCATATTCTGATCAACCTCAACAATCGAGGTAGCCATAATAGTCCGAAGTTGGTCCATCATCCGTGTAACAGCACGAGGCCGATCCTTCTTTATCCACGCAGCAATCTGAGCCACAGCACCATCCTCCTACTAATGAGGATGTTATTATGGATGAGATACACATCCAAGATAATTTAATAAAAATATTATATATTCATGACTATTAATGTATAAGAATTAATTTTTATTGTTGGATTTGTAATATATTTTTTCATTTGATATGTTTGTTGTAGATGCATTTGGAAGAGCATGGATTAGATATGGATTCATACGGGCTCGAGATATCTAGTGTTTAACTGAGGGTGAGAGGATCATCATCTGTGCAACCAAATGGGATAGCCCGTTAACAAGGCTATCGGATTGTTGACAAGCTTTTTAAGTACTATTATACGGATGAGTCAGCTTTGTTCTTTGAACTATGCGAAATAGAATGATATACTTTCTGCGTATAAGCTTGAGATTTTATGAGTAGTATAGGTAAAAAGGTGACTTCATAATTTATGTTAATTTATTTATAGTCAACTAATTATGTTGTTTAATAATTGAATATCTTTTTTTATTTTATTTTAGAATAAATTTATAGTCTCTTCAAACAACCATGAATGGTGCTGAAGTCCCTCAATCAAAAATGAAAAAAAATTTAAGACAACACTAAAGAGGGACTATAAGAGAAAGAGATTGGCGGAGGATGATGTTGCTCATATTTGTCCCCTGATATAGATCCTCATCAATGGAGGGAGCTCATTTATTATTGATTCTTCAAGAGGAGACAGATAATTGTATATACTCATCATGTATCTTATGTTATGTTATGTTATGTTGATTACTAACATAGATTGGTCATATATACAAGATATATCACACCTTTTATTTTATTCTATAGGCATATTCTGATATTAGTAGAGTTGTACAAGCAGTTTTGTCTGTTCCTCATACATCGGGATCCAAGAGTTATGCATAACATAGACAAAAATTTGTATGCTTCTTATATTACAATTTTTTTTAGACTAATTTGATGTATATATGATCTTTATGCTCGTTAGTGAAACTGTGTATGATGTATCACATATCATGTATCATGATACTTATTGATTTTTTTTAAAATCTTAAAGTTTGTCGATAAAATTTATGGATTATATATTTTATGAAATTTATATTTACTATAAATAGATGAGCATAGGAGGGAGCCCGGTTAGGTGGAGCTCTATAGGATGACTCATGTTCATCGAAATGGCCATTTTATTAGTGACGAGTTAAAAGATATATTTGTATGTATTGATAATCATTTAGTATAATGATATGTAGTTTTATTTTTAAGTATAAAATTAATATATATTTTTTCTTGAATATAAGAGAGAGCTCCATCTCTTGTTGCAGAGCATGTCAATGAATTCTCGGTATCTATGAAGGCCAGTCGTGTTGAGGCCCAGGTGATGACAGGGCTATTGGGACCCGACCTTTATGGTCGAGTGGGAGGTTATTGAGTTGGAGTCAATCCCACTCAATTATCTGATGTGTGCCGATACACTTAGGATGCTAGAGAGAGTTCTAGTAATGTAGATATTCGTATGCTCGAGATTCAGATGGAGGTGCGGATGGAGGCATGGATTGAGAAGCAGTTAGAGGTGCAGATGGAGACACAGATTGAGGAGCATTTGGAGGTGCAGGTGGAGGTACAGATGGAGGCACGGATGGAGATAATGATGAGATAGAGCTATGACACAATGATATCCTCTATAAGAACTCAGATTGATCAGTTGACATCCGCATTATAAATGTTTGTGAACTCTTTTATGATACATATATTATTATATTTATATTTCTTCATATACTTAATCATTTAATTTATGTTATGATTTTTATATTTCAACTATTAAAATTTTTATATCTTTGTTGTAGTCTCCCGATAGTTCTAACAGTTGTGGAGTCGATGATGATCATGCTCCTATGGATTACTAGCCCTATGTCTCTATATGTTTCTTTTCAGTTTTATAGATTTTTTTGCTTTTTTTCTTTTTGGTTATAGATGAATATGATGAACAATATAATCATAACTTTATTGTATTATATGGAGTATTTATTATGAG
Source organism: Elaeis guineensis (assembly GCF_000442705.2). Classification (NCBI taxonomy): domain Eukaryota; kingdom Viridiplantae; phylum Streptophyta; class Magnoliopsida; order Arecales; family Arecaceae; genus Elaeis; species Elaeis guineensis. Next base: position 77,114,473 of record NC_026002.2, on the reverse strand, counting down.
TTTATATTGGTTTTTGAATTTGTTTATAAATTTTGTATAGGTTTATAAATTAATTATGATGTTATATAGAGTGTTTATTATGACTATGTTGATATTTGAATTTTTTTATAAATTTTGGATATATTTTATATATTTTTCTACAGATTATTAAATTATTTTTGATTTATTTTTTTTTAAAATAGAGCATTGTCGATGCTTTATAGTATCAGTAATGGAATAATTGCCTACACTTTAAAGTGTCTGGAGATATTTCAAACTTACCAACATTTAGCAATGCACAGGGAGTTGTTAAAATTTACCAACACTTTTAAAAAGCATCAACACGGTTCCAATATTTAGCAATGCATTGGTAGTTATTACAACTTACTGATACTTTTGGAAAGAATCGGCACTATCTCAATGTTGGGTGATGCAGAATAGCATCGGAACGTTGACTTTCCACTCTTCACTTACTGATACTTTTGAAAACATCAAGATTGAATTTTGGGATGCTTATTAGCATCAGGAATGGCCATTATTTGCATTGATAATGGTTCAAAGTACTGTAGTCGAATCAACTTAGTAGCATATTAATGTGGCCATTTATTTTTCTTAAGAATTTATAAATATTATATAAAATTAAATAAGATTAGAAATGGAATCGAATATTTGGATACGAATCTGATACTTATCTTTCTGTATCCAAATTTATTTTTCTTTAACAATTATAGATATGAATATGAATATTTGTTGGATGCTCAAATTTTTATCCATATATGGATACATTCATATATGAAATTCAATCTAAACGAATATTATCTAATCCACATTCATCTTTAAATTGGAAGGATGGATAGTCTCCATCTACCATTTGGTTCAAAAAAATTTATGAAAGATGGATGAAAAGGAAGGATTATTCATCTATCCCACCAATTTGTATCCTCTCAAATTAGAAAGATATAAAGATAGATGAAGCATGTGAGGAGTGGATTTTCGTATTAACAAAATTATTTCTTATCATTTTTTTTGACAAAATTATAACACTTCTCGATATTTTTATTCATATTACTTATATATATCTTTATTTTATCTACACTACTAATCATATATTATTAAATTTTACAACTAAGTTTCACACATAATTTTCATAATTATAATTAAATAATTAAAATTACATTTTATAGTTTATTTATCGTTACTATTTTTAATTAACTAATTATGCAAATTAATTAACTACTTAAATTAAATTATAAATTAATATATATAAATAAATTAATTTATTAATAATTAATTTATAATATTATTTATTTAATTAAATTAATTTAAAAATAAATATTTATATAATTTTTGATATAATTATAAATTATAAAGATTATAAGTTTATCCATTATTTATTTTTTTAATATAAATAAGTATTATAAATTGATAATAATACTAATAATATATTTTATGAAAGGATAGTTTAGTAAAAATATCACATAAATATCATCTATCATGCCTTTCACTCATTCTATACTAAATAAAGAAGGAAATCATTTCTATTCATCCTTTCATGTTTCATCCAATATATAAAAAAATGAATAAAAGATTCATTCATTCTCTTCCACATCCATCCTTCCTTCAATCTATTCTTTATACTAAACAAAAGGTAAAGCTAAGCATGGCACCAATCTAATATGAGCTATTGCCTGCTCTGTGGTCAAGAGGTAGAAACTTCATCGTTTACCATCAAGAATCTAGAGGAGAATGGGAGATTGGATTATGTGACATGTATATATAGTCAACAAAAATCTCTCTCGTCATCCTATGGATGATAATATCAATGATATTGATGCTATACTCATCCCAATATTAGGAACTTGATGTGGCCCACTTGTAACCTAATTGTTAAAGATAATATAAGATAATTAAGATGATAATAAATAATTAAAATACTTTTGCGATAAAGATAGATTCGGATCAAAATTAATAAGAACTCTACTATGGTTATACTTCTTTGATGGATAGAAGTTATGTTATTCTAAAAGAATCCATGATCTAGCTTATAAATATAACCTATGACTTTTTATGAAGTACAGGCATCGAAATCCTCTGACATAAATTAAAAGAACTCTTTCACAATGTTCTCTTGCAAGATACAAGCAAGGTAGATCCTTCTGACAGATTCGTCTTCCAATATTTTTGCAACATTCTTGATCTTTGATTCATTTTGGGCTTGAAGAATAATGACTAAAGGTATGTTCTTTCCGCATGCAAGATTAAATTTTCTACATTCAGTGGTATTAGGGTCATCTCTATGTTGTTTTGTTCAGCTGATTGATTTTATTGCTATATGAAAAATTTTTATATGCCATGTTTTTATTTATTTTTGGTATATTAGAGATTATATGATTATTATTTATGAATAAAATGAAGAAGAAAAGAATTTTCATTTCTTCTTTCCACATCTGGGGATGGGCTGACAATGAGTCCTAAAGCTAAGACGATGTTGATTTGGATCCGTTTCTGGATGTTGCATAGGATGTATAATTTTTATTTATTTATTCTATGATTTATTTTTGGGCTAAAGGTATTTTGAATAAATAAATAAATTAATTAAAGGAAGAAGAAGGTTGAGGCCCTCCTCCTCCCATCATGGTGGTCAGGGCTTTCGTGCTATCATTGGAGTCCTCGTTTGATGAAGTTCTGGCCTTCGTCACATTATTGGTGAGCTTTCCCTCCGGCAACTACCCCTTTTCATTAAAAAAAAAAAGGAAAGGAAGGATGACCCATCGGATTTTAGTGGTCCTTCATCTAGATGTCGAATAAGGATGGCCGAAGACTTGGGAAGATGGTGGTGGTAGGTCGATCTAGGATTTTTCAATGGCCATCAATTGATTTTCTTTTGAGGTTGAAAGGCATGAAGTTTGAACCACCGAATCTCGATAAATCAGTAGTTGCCCCTCCTTATTGCCGAAGAAAATGGGTTGTTGGTCCTCAGAGAGATCGACGATCAGTCGTTGAGTTCTTTCGATGGCCACCGGCCAACATTAGGTGGAGATTAAGAGCCGGCTTTCTCTCCTTCCCATCTTGATCCACCCATCACCAACTCACCAACGGTCGGGACAGTTGTCTCAAGCTAGCCACCGGTGGTATAGGTCAGTTGGTGTTATGCTGGTAGTGTTTAGGGAAGTTTTCCACTGCCGGCCAAAGAAAGGGATTTAGGCCTAACGGGGTTCAGGTTTCGAGTTTCAACCTGAAATCCGAAATAGGTTACTAGTTTTCTTAAACAGGGGATTTTGCGATTCAACTCTTGATAAAGTATATATTCAATAAAAAGCCTTTTTAATTGACTCAACCAGACCAATTTAATTTAGTTTAGAGATTTTTATAATTTAATCCCTGATAAAATAATTAATTACATAAAGATACTTAAAAATTATATTTTGATCCCTGTGATAGAGTTTGTCACATAAAGACTCTTAGATTATTATTTAGTCCCTATAAGAAACATTATTACATAAAGTTTCTATTAAATTATATTTTGTAATTTATTTTGGTTACATAAAAAGTTCTGAGTTATTATTTAATTGCTAGAAATTTGTGATTATGATGAAAACCAAAATAAAATTTTTTATGATTATGTACGTTATTTAATGTTATATTAAAATTAGTGAATTTTTTATATTCAAGAGTAGTCACAACATCCTGGATATAGTAAAAACCACATAAAGACTACAAATTAAAATATAATGGTATGTGAATAAAATTATAATTAAGTCAGATATAATTAACTTGATCCACAGGGAGTGATTATTTTTATAATCTACTTGAAATAAGATGGTAATCTGGAAGGATAGATTTTTTCTAAACCCGCCGGTATAGAAATTTACTATCTTTTGATATATAAGTTGCTGGTCTTATTAATAAAATATTATTAATAAATTTTATGCATGATATACATCTACCCACAGAAAAGTTAGAATTTACTAATAAAATTAATATTGATTATTTCAGATTACAGTTTATGTTTTATAGCACTAAAGTTTTTTATACTTATTGATTATTATAGCTAATCCTACTGCATATATTAATGATGCTGCTCTTATTCCAACATCAAGTGCTGATAATTTTTTTGATTGAAAACATAGTGTTCTTTATACTCTTGGATATAAAGACCTTGATACGGTGTTTATATGGATAAACTATCTATTCCCATGGATTCAAGTACGTCATAAAAGATTTTGTCATATGAAAAATGAGAGTAATCTAATCGTTTTAGTTTGATGCTCATTAAGTCTTGGTTGCCTAAAAGTATTAGAGGGTCAATCTCTCAATGTGATAAGATCAAAGATTTTGTGAAGATCATTGAAGAAAAGTTGAAAAGTTCTGGTAAGGCATTGGCTAGTACTCTAATGAAGAGACTTTCATGCATGAAGTTTGACAGTACTAAATGTGTATGCGAACATATTATAGAAATGAGAGATATTGCTTCTCAACTCAAGTCTTTGAAAGTTGAGATCTCTGATATTTTTCTAGGTCATTTCATTTTAAATTCTTTATCTACAGAATATGGCCCTTTTAAGATCTCCTATAACACATATAAGGAAAAATGATTTGTTAATAAACTTTTGACCATGTGTGTTTAAGAGAAAGAAAAATTAAAATAAGAGAAATAAGATATAAAGTATGAAAACATTAATCTTGCTACTCAAGACAAAGAAAGAAAGAAAAAACATGCTCCTAAAGAAAAAGAAAGATACTACAGTGCCAATAAAGCACCGTGGCAATAAAGATGCATATTTTTTTGTAAGAAAAAGAGACACATAAAGAAGGATTACATGAAGTATAAAAAATGGCTTAAAAAAAATATACTTTTATATCTCTAGTGTGTCATGAATCTTTTTCTATGGATGTTCTTATTAATACTTGATGAATTGATTCTAGTTCTATAATTCACATTGTCAATATCATGTAGAGCTTTCTCAATCTAAGAGATTCAAAAGAAAGTGAACAAGATATCTATTCAGGCAATCGGATACATTCATATATGAAAGCTATAGGAATTTTTAGATTAGTGTTAAATTCTGATTTTATTTTAGATCTTAAAAATACTTTTTATATTCGAAGTCTCTTTAGAAATTTAGTTTCTATTTTCAAATTAACAGGTATTGATTTTGGTTTTCATTTTGAGAATTCTATAGTTAACATTTTTACAAATAAAAGTGTTATTGGCATTGATTTTATGATGGATAGTTTCTATAAATTAGATTTAAATCTGAATTTTAAATATAATCATTCATCTATGTATGGTGATAATATTGGTATAAAGAGAAACATTATTAAAGAGAACTCTTCAAATTTATGGCACAAAAGATTAACTCATATCTTTTTAGAGAGAATAAAAAGATTGGTAAATGATGACATTTTAAAATATATTGATTTTACTGACTTTGATACTTGTTTGGGTTGTAAAAAGAGAAAGTAAACTAACAAGTCCTCTAAAGATGCTAGAAGGAGTTTTAATATTTTGAAAATCATACATACTGATATTTGTGGACCGTTTTCTATTTCATATTTTAATGATCGAGATATTTTATCTCATTTATTGATGACCATACTAGATACATATATCTCTATTTTTTTTTTGAAAGAGTGAGGCATTAGATGTCTTTTAGATTTATAAAGTAGAAGTAAAAAAATCGATGGAAAAAAAATAAAAATTGTAAGATCTGACAGAGATGGGGAGTACTATGAAAGGTACACTGAAAGAGAACAGTCCATGGTTCCATTTGGTAAGCTCTTTGAAGAAGAAGATATTATTGTCCAATACACAATACCTAGAACACCACAATAAAATAGTGTAGTAGAAAAAAAGAACCATACACTGATGGATATGATAAGGAGTATGATTAGTAATTCTAATCTTTCTTTATCTCTTTAGAGTAAAGTGTTAAAAACTGTAATGTATATCTTAAATAAGGTTCCATCGAAGCGCAATTAAAAATTTTTTTGAGTTGTGAAAAGGATGGAAATCGAGTTTAAGTCACTTACATATATGGAGATATCCAATTGAGGCACAGATTTATAGTCCACACTTAAAGAAATTGGATTTCAAAATATTTAGTGGCTATTTTATTAGCTATGTGTAAACTCTAAGGTATATAGGTTTTATTGTCCTAACCATGTATCTAAAATAGTTCAAGCTAGAAATGCTAAGTTTTTTAAGGATTATGAGCTTAGTGGGAGTGATTTTTCTCGTAAGGATGAATTTGAAAAAATAAGAGATCAAATTGATCAACCCATAAAAGATATGAAATTGATTGTTATTCAAAGAGATTCACAAGATCGTGAACAACCAATTTAAGAACAACCACTTCATGAAGAGCAAGTTCATATTGAGCCTACTATTAAAAATACTTAGAATACGGATGTAATAGGATCAAGAAGATCCTCAAAAGAAAAAGGACCTGTAATTTCTAGTGATTACATTATCTACCTACAGGAATCCAATTTTTATTTTGGGCCTAATAATGATCCTAAGTCATTTTTACAAGTCATGAGTAGAAATAAATCTACATTCTGATATGATACCATAAAAGATGAGATGAAATCTATGGCTAAAAATCAAGTCTGGGATCTCGTTAAATTACCTAAAGATGCTTCAGTCATTGGCTGTAAATAGGTCTGTAAGACCAAAAGTTACTACTCAATTAAAATTAAATAATATAAGGTCAAACTTGTAACTAAAGATTTCACTCAAAGAGAAGACATTGACTATCATAAAATCTTCTCTTCAATTTCAAAGAAGGATTAATTAAGGATAATCATGATTTTAGCAACTCATTTTGATTTAGAGTTACATCAAATAAATATGAAAATGATATTTTTGAATAAAAATTTAGAAGAAATAGTTGACAATGGTAATTTCTTTATTGAGGATAATTTTTGATTTTCACACCTTGATTTCATTGATCTCCAATAGGAGTATTTATAGATTACAATGCCAGTAATTACAGTAATTACAAGAAAAAGGAACATCTTGATTACATACTCAGTAAAGCCAAAGAATCAAAAATAAAATTGCTAAATAAAGAGAAACCAAAAATAGATGTGCAGGCTAAATATGAATATATGTTGACTTACTAAACATAGAGAGAAAATAAATAAGAGTATATGCCAAAAGTAGAGTGATGAGGTGGAATGAATATGTGCTGACACACCTCCTCAAGATGAAGAGTCAGGACCACGAATCTTCAATTTGTCCCTTAGGAACCTAAAATGTGAGGTACCCAAGGGCTTGGTGAGAATATCGGCAAGCTGATCTTAGGTGAAGATGAACTGAACAGATAATTGATGTCATGCAACACGCTCACGAGAATGGTATCAGAGCTCTTTGTTCCATGAATACACTTTATTCTGCCTCATCTCAATCCCACACCCTGAGCCTCCATCGCTACCACTGCCGCCTCCACAGTCGGTGCCGTCAACACTGCAGCCAACGCTTCCGATGCTGCTATCACGATCGCTACTGCATCTCAAATCTTCTTCGGATCCGGCATTTACCACACCCTGCCATCGCCATCGCTGTTGCTGCTTCCGTCGCCGCTGTTGCTGCTTCCGCCACTGCTGTCGATGCTACCGATGTTGCTACTATCGTCAATGCCACCGCCGTATCCACTCGTGAACCACGAGATTGAGAACGGAAGCCGCTGACCTCCTTCTCATTTAGAGCATCTTTTTTGGGAGTTTCTGAATATTATTGAGGTGTCTTTCATGCAAGCAGATATTCGACATCTTTTATTCGTCATCTGAGTTTATCTCAGATCGTTGATGAGAAAAATTCAAATACCTTTTCCTCCCTCAAGATTATTCTTGTTTACTTGATCATTTAAGTGTTTTGTTTTGACAATGGGTGATAAAAATCCTTTAACCATGGAGGATTTAGGAAAGTTAATGGTTAGGATGATGGAATCTCGTACCTCGAGTAGTGAGTTTTTAAAAATCACCCTAGAAACTAATTCGATCAAATTGGATGGGCTGGGTACCTACTTAAGTTAGACATGACATATTCATCTAATTTTAGAGTCTCACAATCTTAAGGGGTTTATAAGTGGTACTGCAAAAAGGCCAGAAGGAGATGAGATAGCTGTTAGATAGTGGAATTCTAATAACTCTTGGGTGATAGCATGGCTCTTTGCCTCTATGGTACCAAGTGTTGCTCATATGGTTGAGGCACTGACGAATGCTTATGGGTTATGACAGGCTATAGCCACAACTTATTCCTATAAAGGCAATAATATGCATGCCCATAAGATCCAACGAGAACTTCGAAAACTTACTCAGGGTTCCCGATCTGTAACAGAGTATGTTGGAGAATTAAAAAGATTGTGGAACGATTTTGATTTTTATAGTCCCTTTACCCCTACTCATCCTGGTGATGTTGATGTGTTCCGCAAATGGATAGAGCGTCAGCACCTTGTGGATTTTTTGGATGGACTAAACCCAGAGTTTGAGTATCGACGCTCTTCTATTCTTAGTACACAGGAGTGGCCAACTCTTGATGAAGCTATTTCCTTGGTTCTTAGTGAAGAAACTCGATTAGTCACTATATCTCCTTCTACGAACACAGCTATACGATCTACACTTATGGTACAGTCAACTACTCTTGGAAGCTCTTCTCCTATCAATTCTGCTCAAGAAACTTAGCTTCGACCTCGTGGGGTTAAGATTTGTGACCACTGTCATAAGTCGGGCCACATCAAAGTTTACTGCTATGAGCTGCATGGTCATCCAACTAGAGGTCGTGGTCGTGGAGGTGGTCGTTCTGGTAGAGGCCGTGGTCAGTATAATCAGGCTCATTTTTCTTTTATGGGAGATTTATCAGTCGAAGAAATATAATTTTTGGAAAAATTTAGATCTGGTGTAAATATTTCTGAAAGCAGCACTTCCACAAAAGATTCTTCAAATCAATCAATCAGTTCTCTCTATCAAGATAATTTTGCCCAAATTGGTATCAATGATCAAATTCATGCACTTAACTGTAGTAATTTTTCTCCATGGGTAGTTGACTCTGGAGCATCCAATCATATGATTGGATCCTTTAGAGATTTTGTGTCTTATATTCCCTGTTCTGATCGTGATAAAATTCGTCTTGCTGATGGCTCCTTTACCCCTATTTCTGGGAAAGGATCTATCAAACGCACTTCCGAATTATCATTATCATCTGTTCTACATGTCCCTAGATTTCCTATCAATCTCCTATCTATTAGTGTTATTACGAATGATCTTGATTTTGTCGTAACTTTTTTCAAAACACATTGTGTCTTTCAGGAGCCAAAGACAGGGAGAAAACTTGGGACTGGCATAATGCGTAATGGGCTCTACTATTTGGAGGGAGGAGTGTCCGAAGGCTACTCAGAAATCAGTTTGACAGTTTCATCTTCACAAGAGGAAGAAGAAATTATACAAATATATTTTCCTCTAATTAGAAGATTGCATTCCTAATCAGAGGGATCTACAATTTAGGAATTATACAAGCATATTTCTCTCAACTAGAAGATTGCATTCCTAATCAAAGGGATCTACAATTTAAGAATTATACAAACATATTTTTTTTTAATTAGAAGATTACATTCTTAATCAGAGGGATCTACAGCTCATTTCAATACTCCCCCTCAAGATGAGTTATAGATATCATAAAGACCCATCTTGTCACGAATAAATGAAAAAGAATGCATACTAAGACCTTTGGTCAAAATATCTGCTAGTTGACTAGCAGATCGCACATAAGGCATACAAATGATTCTGGCATCAAGCTTTTCCTTGATAAAATATCGATCGATCTCGATGTACTTCGTCCGATCATGCTGTACTGGATTATTAGCAATATTGATTGCTGTCTTGTTGTCATAATATAGCATAAGGGGCGATGACTGATAAAGACCTAGATCTAATAACAAGATCCGCAACCATAAAATTTCACACACGCCATGTGCCATAGCTCGATATTCTGCTTCAGCAGTAGATTGAGCAACTACATTCTGTTTCTTGCTTCGCCGAGTAACTAGATTACCTCCAACAAAAGTATAGTGACCTGAGGTAGAGTGACGGTCATCAAGTGATCCAGCCCAATCAGCATCTGTATAACACTCCACCCGTAGGTTGCCATGACAAGAATAAAGCAAACCACGACTAGGACAGCTTTTGAGGTAACGAAGTATCCGTGTCACAGCATCCATATGAACTGAACATGGATCATGCATAAACTGATTTACCACACTAACGGCGAATGCAATAGCAGGCCGTATATGAGATAGATAAATCAAACGTCCTACCAATCATCTTTTGAAGAATGAGCAACTTCTATCCCAAGAAAATATCGAAGATGTCCAAGATCCTTCACCTCAAATACCTATGCCAGCTGAGCCTTCAAATAAGCTATCTCCTCAGAATCATCTCCTGTGACCACAATATCATCAACATAGACAATCAAAATAGCAATCTTATCCTTGTTGTGCCAAAAGAAGAGTGTGTGATCTGCATTGCTCTATTTATACCCCATCTGAATGATTGCTCGTCGAAAGCGATCGAACCAAGCATGAGGTGACTGCTTCAGACCATAAAGAGAGTGTCGTAACTGGCATACTTTGCCCACTGTCTGAGCGATAGCAAATCCTAAAGGAATATCCATATATACCTCCTCCTGAAGTTCTCCATAAAGAAAGGCATTCTTTACATCGAGCTGAAACAGATCCCATCCGAAGTTAGCAGCACATGATATAAGGGTTCTAACAGAGTTTATTTTTGCAATAGGTGCAAAAATTTCATCATAGTCGATGCCATAAGTCTGTGTATATCCTTTTGCTATCAAACGAGCTTTGTATCATTCAACAGTACCCTCAGGTATCTGCTTAACTGTAAAAATTCATTTGCATCCCACAGTTTGTTTACCAGCTGGCAAAGATACAAATTCTCATGTATTATTTTTTTTCTAGTGCTCGCATTTCCTCAAGCATGGCGGCTTTTCACTTGGGGTCTTCCTTAGCAACCTTTCAGTTCTTGGGTATGGAGACAGAGGACAAAGTGTTGCCCAGCTATGCAACCCAAGAGGGGGGGTGAATTGGGTTTCTAAAAATTTTAAGCCCAACTGATTACTTATGAAGAACAAAACAAAGACTTTAATTCAATATTAATTACCTAAAGCAGGAATGCAAGAATATAATAAAGATATAAAGTGAAGCGATAAAGCACACCACAAACACAAGAATTTATAGTGGTTCGGTGCTAACCTTGCACCTACATCCACTCCCCAAGATCTTACTTGAAAATTTCAATCCACTATCCTTTGTATTCAACCCGAATACAAAACGTCGGAAACTCCGACACTAGCTATCCCAAGCTAGATCACTTATTTTTCGGGTACAAGTAAACCCAAAACACTCTGATTTTAGGTTCGGATCAACCTTTCCTTGTTTTGGAAATCCTCCAAGAACAAGAACAAAAACTTACAAAGAGTAAGAATATTTAGAGCACGGATTAATACAATAACAGCTCCTTAAATGAGCAAATATAACAATAAAAACTTTACTCAAATGATGAACCCTTTTTTTGGATTTTCTCAAAGTGGATGAACGCTTGAATGCTTGAGAAGAGGTTGATTGTTGATTGAAGATCTCTTGAAAGCTTTGAACGATCTCTAGATCAAGGCTGAAACAATAGGCGTGAAGGATTCTCTCCTTGAAAGCTCTTGCTTTTCTCTTTCACACTCTCTCTGGTATATTGTGGATCCTCTCTCTTTTTCTTTTTGGATTTTTCGTTGATCTCAGACTTTTTCGTGCAGATTTCGGATCCTCTCTTCTCTTCTTCTCTCTTTGATCTGCCGATTGATCTTCTTGTTTTTCTCTCCAATTTGATCTGCTATTTAAACTACAATTTCTTTCACCATTTCAAGCATTTTGTAGCATTACAAGCAAGAGAAAACAATTTAGGTAGATAAAGAGCCGTTAGAGCAATTTTAGGAAGCATAAATGGCAATTAAAACGGACAAAAAAATAGCCGTTGCTGATATTTTCCGTCGCAGGGGTCGACTCATGAGTCGACTCATGCATCAGGAGTCGACTCATGAGTCGACTTCTGTTGCACAGACCAGAAGGTCTGATTTCTAGATTTTTCGGCTCAAATCAGCAGAGGTCGACTCATGAGTCGACTCATGCCTTGTGGGTCGACTCATGAGTCGACTCACAGGTCGTGCCAAGTCAAAAATCCAGCGTGCAATGGGAATTTTTGCGTGCCAATCAGCTCACAGTGCCATGAGTTGACTCATGAGTCGACTCATGCACTTCAAACCTTCATAACTTCAAAAATATAAGTCCAAATACAATGAAATTTTCACCAATAGTTTACAAATCATTTGTTCTATCAAATGATACTATCAAATCAGAATTTTAGTGAAATTACGATTTTGCCCTTGAAGAGCATAAGGATTTTTTTATTTTAAAATTATTTGTATCCCTTCAATCTGCTTTGTAATCATCAAAATCAATCTAGGAGCAACAATCTCCCCCTTTTTGATGATGACAAAATATTTGAACAAAAATATTTATGTTAATGCATTAATTTCAAAAGAATCCATTATAGGTGTATATGCTTGAAAAGAGTATGATTCTTTTGGCATGTAATATAAATGCAAAAATAGTTTGTCCATTTTCTTAAAGATTTGAAAAGGGTATTAGATCATTTTGAGTTTAAGATATATCAGAGCAAGAGAAGAGAAATAAATTTTGCAATGTATCAGAGCAAGAAAAATAATTTTTTACAATGTTATCAGAAAAGATTTTACAATGTATCAGAGCAAGAAAATTTTATAATATATCAGAGAAAATTTCACACTGTATCAGAGCAAATGTCAGAGAAAATTTCACACTGTATCAGAGCAAATGTCAGAGAAAATTTCACACTGTATCAGAGCAAATGTTATAATATATCAGAGAAACTTTCACACTGTATCAGATTAAATTTTATCATGTATCAGAGCAAGTTAAAAGAAATTTTAGGGTGTATCAGAGTAAATCAAATTTCTTAAGTTGTATCAAGGTAAATAAAATTTCAAAAGATGTATCAGAGCAAGTTTGAATTTTGAAATATATCAGAGCATATAAAAAAAATACTTATTTGCATTGTACTTATGATTTTGCTTTTGATGGATGACTTTTTGTTTAAGTTCTGTCTGATACCAAATTTCGATACCAAATTTCTCAAAGTTTTGTTTAATTTCTCCAATATTTATTTCTCAATATTTTTTAATCTTCCAATTTTTGTTTAATTTCTCAAGTTTGGTTTAATCTTTCAATTCTTGTTTTTGTTTAATTTCTCCAGTTTGGTTTAATCTTCCAATCTTTGTTTTTGTTTAATTTCTCCAGTTTGGTTTAATCTTCCAATCTTTGTTTTTGTTTAATTTCTCCCCCTTTTTCTCATAATTTAGGATTTTGTTTTTTTTGTTTAATTTCAATTTTTATTTTTGTTTAATTTCTCTCCCTTTTTGACATCATCAAACATAGTTAACTCTTCCTTTTTCTGAAACATTCTTTAATTTCTTCCCCTTTAGAGTTTTTCACAGATGTTTGCTCCCCCTTAATATAGCAATTATCAACAGCAAACAACAACAAGGAGAAGACAATATTTCAACAAGAAGAAAATATATAACCAAAATATGATCGATATCATTACAAAGAGGTAGAAATATAGATAAAAGATGATTCCATTAATATCATAATTGTTTCAATACATAGTTCTTAAAAATAAAATTCAACCAGCTAATTGTCAATACATGGCCCCAAGGTATAGATCCTAGAACAAGATACTAACTCCTAGGACCTAGTAAAGATCAAGATAAGTCAATGATCGAAGTCATCAGATATAGGGTGAGGAGATGATGGATCAGAAGTGCATCCTCTACCCCGTCTGCCTCTGGCACGAGCAGGAGAACGAGATGAACTGGGTGGCTGAGAACGCTGAGATGCTAGGGCTGATACCATGAGTCTGATAGAATCAAGTACATTCAGTGCTCTGGAAACAGATTGAAGTAGAGCAGTGAACTGAGTGGTAGCATGCTCACTCGATCCTCGGATCTCTTTTCTCAGTAGCTCATATCCACCTTCTAGTGCTCCTCTGAGTCTGCCAGCCTCTGCAGTGAGGTCTGTGACCTCAATAGTAGACTCCTGTGGCTGGGGATGGGCCAATGCAAGGACTTGCCCCTGCAAGTCAAGAACTCTGCCAGTAAGTCTCCAGACTGTGTCCTCAAGCTGCTGTATCCTGATGGACTGATCTGATATCATCTGAAACACAGTGGAGATGTGGAGAGTAATGGTCTGATCAGAAGAAGTGGCACCAGGTGCAAAAGAAGTACTACCCCACTGACTAGAGAGCAAAGAAGCCACACGCTGTGAAATATGCTCGATCTGATCGTCAGCCAGTCTGAACTCTGAATGAGGTGCTCTGCTCTCTGGCTGATACACTGGTGTGGGCATCCTAGTAAACTCAGAAGGGCCAGCCTCAGTATCAGGAATGAACTGGGTATCTGGTGAAGCTGCCCTGAAGTCATGTATAGGAGAAGATGGACCTTCTTCTTCTACTATGCCTTCAGTTCTGTCTTCAGCTCTTTCCTCAGCTCTCTCCTCAGCTCTTTCTTCAGAGCCCTTGATCCAACCACCAACAGTCTTTGTAATTTCCATTCGGTGCAGGCTGTGTTGGTTGAAAGTGTCCACATGTGAGAGCTTGGTAGGTGTCTCCCCCTCACTGCTAACTCCAAACCTCCTAAATACTCTAGTAAGGGCCATACCATAAGGCAAGTGTGCCTTGGATCTGTTCAAAGTTTCTCTCATGGCCTCTATCATAAGTGCAGGGAGGTTTAGGGGGGTCTGAGTGATGATATGAAACATGACACATACATCTCTGCCAGATAGTAAGTCATGTCTACCACTCTTAGGAAAGAAGAGTTTTGTTACAATCTGATGCAGGACCCTCATCTCAATGGACAATAACTTTGCTTCCAATTTGTTAAAACTTCCTGAAAAAGCTTCTCCTAAGATAATTCTGATCCCTTCTTCTTTAATTGGGAGTTCCATATATGAGTATCCTTCACTAGGCAACTGAAGTATATCTCCCAATATCCTAGAATCCAAGCATATGTCAATCCCCTTGACTGTTGAAGTCACTGACCCATTTCCATAATTTAGGTTCTGGTAGAACTCTCTGACTAGATCAACATAGGTGACTTCCTTAAGGGAGCAGTAGAGTTTCCATCCTTGATTTTTGATCTTACTTGCAAAAGTAAAGCCTTCTTTCTCAAAGAACCGAAAATCTATGTTTTTCTCGATTTCTACTTTTCTATCAGAAAGAGGATTTACACTGGGGCTTATGGAGGATTGAGAGGGACCTTGAGCAGGTACTGAAACTGGAGTGGGAACACTGGAAGACTGAGCATGCCTTTTCTTTCGGACAAATTCCTCAGGCTCACGGATTGATTTTCTTCTTTGGGGAAGCTTCATCTTTGGAGCCATATCCAAAAAAGGTAGCAGACAAGAAGACTTGAATTGAGAGGAGGAGGGATCTCAAGAGAGTAAAGAGGAATTTTAGTGGAGAAAAGAAGTGGATTTTGAAAGTTCGGTGAAGTGCTAGGGCACGTTCCAACCGCGCCAAGCAATGCGAGAAAGCACGAGAAATCTCTTTTCCAAGGAGGCGATTTTTGGTGGAGAGTAGGAGGGAGAATTGCCTCGAGATAAATCCTTGGATTTGGAGCAAAAAAGAGTTGGAAAGAACGGCTTTCGGAAGGAAGACGATGAGAAGATGAGTCGTCTCACAAACAGGGTTCCCGTTTAAAAACAATGAGCCCGTGGGAAGTTTGTGGGATTTACAAGTTTGCCATTGAGTCGACTCATGGGGGTCGACTCATGAAGTTCAGAAATTCAGAAAAAGTGCAAATAAATTTTAAAAAAATTCGAAATTTTGGGAGAAGGAATTTTGCTCAATGATAAGTTTTTAGAGTGATAAATCTGAGCTTTTGGGACCAAGATAGATGTTGAAAATTGAGCTCTAATCAATTCTTTGGAAATTGAGAAATTTTAGGCAAATGGATCTAGAATTCCTAGATTTCTTCTAATTTCACAGAATCTATCCTCACTAAGGGCCTTTGTAAAGATATCAGCTAATTGATTTTCAGTGCTAACATATTCAAGAATTATATTTTTGTTTTGAACATGTTCTCTTATGAAATGATGTCTTATTTCAATATGTTTGGATCTTGAGTGTTGTATTGGATTTTTAGATAGATTTATGGCACTTGTATTATCACATTTTATTGGTATTTCATTAAGTTTGATTCCAAAATCTTCGAGTTGTTGCTTAATCCACAAGATTTGAGCACAACAACTTCCGGCTGCAATGTATTCGGCCTCAGCCGTAGACAGTGCCACCGAATTTTGTTTCTTGCTAAACCATGAGATTAGGTTAACTCCAAGAAATTGGCAAGTTTCACTTGTGCTTTTTCTATCTAATTTACATCCAGCAAAATCAGCATCTGAATATCCTAACAAATTAATTTGTGAGTCCTTAGAGTACCATAACCCTATAGTTTGTGTACCATTTAAGTATCTAAGGATTCTTTTAACAGCATTCAAATGAGATTCCTTAGGATTAGATTGATATCTAGCACATAAGCAAACACTAAACATGATATCAGGCCTACTTACAGTTAGATATAATAATGAGCCAATCATACCTCTATAGTATTTTAAGTCTACGCTTTTACCTTCATCATCCTTGTCAAGCTTACTTGAGGGACTCATTGGTGTGCCAATTGGTTTGCAGTTCTCCATTCCAAATCTTTTGAGTAGCTCCTTGGTGTACTTGCTTTGGGTGATGGAGATTCCCTCTTTTGATTGTTTAATTTGGAGTCCGAGGAAGAAGGTGAGTTCTCCCATCATGCTCATCTCGAACTCTCCCTGCATAAGCTTAGCAAAGTCTTGACAAAGGGATTCATTAGTAGACCCAAAAATTATGTCATCGACATAAATTTGTATAATTAGCATATCATTTTGGTTTTTTTTAATAAATAGGGTTGTATCTACATTGCCTCTTGAGAAACCATTATTTAGTAGAAATTTGCTTAGCCTTTCATACCATGCTCTAGGTGCTTGTTTTAGACCATATAAAGCTTTATTTAATCTAAAGACATGATTGGGAAAAGCATGATTTTTAAATCCAGGGGGTTGTTCTACATATACTTCTTCAGAAATATATCCATTTAAAAATGCACTTTTAACATCCATTTGAAATAACTTGAAATTCATAAAGCAAGCATATGCAAGTAGAAGTCTAATAGCTTCTAATCTAGCAACAGGTGCAAAGGTTTCATCAAAATCAATTCCTTCTTCTTGATTATATCCCTTAGCAACCAGTCTTGCTTTATTTCTAATTACATTTCCATGCTCATCTAATTTGTTTCTAAAGACCCATTTTGTGCCAATTATTGAATAATCTTTAGATCTTTTCACTAAGGTCCAAACATTATTTCTTTCAAATTGATTAAGTTCTTCTTGCATAGCATTAATCCAGTTATGATCATTTTCAGCTTCTTCAAAAGTTTTAGGTTCAAGTTGAGATACAAATGCATAATGATTAAGTACATCTCTAAGTGAAGAACGGGTTTTTACCCCATGCATAGGATCACCAATTATTAACTTCTTAGGGTGGTTGTGAACATACCTCCATTCCTTGGGTAAGTCATTTGTACCTTGAGGTTGTTCTTGAATTTCTTCACCTTTCTCATTTTGTTCGTCTTCTTGATCCTTGTCTTCTGGAGTTGCTGAATCTTTCAGAGTGATCTCCTTTATATCTTCTATTAGTGGATCTGCATCATCAACACCCTCATTCTTCCTTGAAGGAAGATCGTTAGATTCATCAAAGACAACATGTATGGACTCCTCAACTACTAAAGTTCTTTTGTTGAAAACTCTAAAGGCTTTACTAGTGGAGGAGTAACCTAGAAAGATTGCTTCATCTGATTTTGCATCAAATTTACCAAGTTTTTCTTTTCCATTATTTAATACAAAACATCGGCAACCAAAAACATGAAAATAGGCAATATTTGGTTTTCTTCCTTTCCAAAGTTCATAGGGGGTTTTCTTTAAAAATTGTCTTATTAAAGCACGATTTAAAATGTAACATGCTGTGTTAATAGCTTCCGCCCAAAAATATCTTGGAAGGTTGCTTTCACAAAGCATGGTACGGGCCATTTCTTCTAAGGTTCTGTTTTTCCTTTCAACTACCCCATTTTGTTGGGGTGTCCTAGGAGCAGAGAAGTTATGGCCAATTCTATTTTCATCACAAAAATTTTCAAAATCTTGATTTTCAAATTCAGTTCCATGATCACTTCTAATATTTTGAATTGAAAACCCTTTTTCATTAGAGACTTTTCGATGAAATTTAGTGAAAATTTGAAAAGTTTCATTTTTGTGAGCTAAAAAGAAAACCCAAGTAAAACGAGAGTAATCATCTATTATTACAAATCCATATCATTTTCCTCCTAGACTAGTGGTTCTTGTTGGTCCAAATAAATCCATATGTAAGAGCTCTAAAGGTCTAGAAGTTGAAACAGTATTTTTGGATTTAAATGATACTCTAGTTTGTTTACCTAATTGGCATGCATCACAAATTCTATCCTTTTCAAAATTCAATTTTGGCAAACCGAGAACTAAATCCTTTTTGATTAATTTTGAAAGAGAATGCATGCTAATATGTGCAAGTCTACGATGCCACAGCCAACTAGTCTCATTTATTTTAGTATTTAAGGAAACTAGGCATTGCATGTCTAATTTAGTTAAATCATTCAAATCTACCATATAAACATTGCCATGCCTATGTCCTATAAATTTAATGCCATCGTTAATAGGACTCGTCACAATGCAAACAGATGATTCAAAACTTATTTTATACCCTTTATCACAGAATTGACTAATGCTAAGTAGGTTATGCTTTAAACCTTTAACTAATAAAATATTCTCAATGTATTTGGAGGGAGTGATACCAATGTTACCTATCCCGATGATCTTTCCTTTGCCATTATCTCCAAAGGTGACCATCCCTCCATCCTTAGCATCAAGCGTGATGAATTGTGATTCATCACCAGTCATGTGTCTCGAGCATCCACTGTCAAGATACCATTTCCTGTTTCCTTCTTGGGATGCTAGACACACCTGCAAGCAAAGATCAAGTTTCTGTCTTAGGTACCCAAGCTTTCTTGGGTCCTTTCAGGTTAGTCAGAATGGTTCCTTTTGGAACCCATATTTTCTTTGTGTTTGCATATTTGTTAATAAGACATGTATATGATTTATGTCCTATTCTTCCACATTTAAAACAAGTAATATTTGTAGACTTGTTACTTGAATAATTTACATAAATATCCTTCAGAAATTTTTGTTTCTTCAGGGGTTTATAACCAAGTCCAGCCTTATCATATATAGCTTTCTGATTTTCAAGGATCATATTTAGTTTGTTTGAACTTAAGGTGAACTTATCTACTATAGATTTCAGCTTGTTCATTTCATCCTTTAAGTTTTGATTTTCTTGAATCAAGGTGAATTTTTCAATTGAAAGATTTTCAGCTTGTTTTACTAAGGACTGATTTTCCAATTTCAGTTCTTTGTTTTTCTTCCCTAGTTTCTTTAATTCATCAATTGAATCATAGAATGCTTCATGCAATTCTTCAAAAGTAAATTCACTAGTGGATTCAGAAGTTACCTCATTTTCGTGTGCCATCAGGCACAGGTTGGCTTGTTCTGTTGAGGTTTCCTCGTCGGAGCTTGAGTCATCACTCGCACTCCAGGTTGCCATCATTGCCTTCTTTTTGAACTTCTTTGGACCTTTCTTCAATTGTGGACATTCAGATCTGAAATGTCCCGGCTTCTTGCACTCGTAGCATATAGGGGGTTGATCTTTCTCCTTTTCTTTGCTTTGATCCCCTTTTGTGAATTTCTTTCTCATCCCCTTTTTCCTTTTTCTTAGAAACTTCTTAAATTTCCGGGTGATGAGAGCCATCTCTTCATCCTGATCTTCATCTTCAGAGTCATCCGTTTCATAATCAGGTGAAGTTGTGGATTTGAGGGCAATGGTTCTTTTCTTTTTGACTTCATCCTCTTGATGTTGCTTCATGCTGAGTTCATGAGTCATCAAGAATCCAAGAAGCTCTTCTAGAGGTAGAGTGTTCAAGTCCTTTGCTTCTTGGATGGCAGTCACCTTGGCTTCCCAAGTTCTTGGCAGTGACCTGAGAATCTTCCTTACAAGTTTACTGTTAGTATAAGATTTGCCAAGACTCTTTAAACCATTGATTATATCAGTAAAACGAGTAAACATAGCAGTTATGGACTCATCATGCTCTATTTTGAACAATTCATATTTATGTACAAGCATCTTTATTTTAGACTCTTTTACTTGATTTGTTCCCTCATGGGTTACTTCTAACCTATTCCATATTTCTTTAGCAGATGCACAAGTAGAAATGCGATTAAATTCACTTGCATCTAGTGCACAATAAAGAACATTCATGGCTTTGGCATTTAATTGTGCCAATTTCTTGTCAACCTCATCCCATTCTTTCTCGGATTTGGTTGATTCCTCACCATCTAAAATCTTGGTGGGTGTGTGAGGACCATTCACTATGATACTCCACATATCATAGTCGAGTGCTTGTATGAAAATCTTCATCCGAGCTTTCCAATAGGTGTAATTAGACCCATTGAAAAGTGGAGGTCGGTTTGTTGATTGCC
Source organism: Elaeis guineensis (assembly GCF_000442705.2). Lineage (NCBI taxonomy): Eukaryota > Viridiplantae > Streptophyta > Magnoliopsida > Arecales > Arecaceae > Elaeis > Elaeis guineensis. The sequence continues at coordinate 77,093,693 of NC_026002.2, read as the reverse complement.
CCTCGGCTAGAGAAATACCAACATGGGTTGCCATAGATCTTTGGCTCTTTGATTATTAGATCAAAGAAGGGTTAGAGCACCGGCTCTGATACCACTTGTTGCCCAGCTATGCAACCCAAGAGGGGGGGTGAATTGGGTTTCTAAAAATTTTAAGCCCAACTGATTACTTATGAAGAACAAAACAAAGACTTTAATTCAATATTAATTACCTAAAGCAGGAATGCAAGAATATAATAAAGATATAAAGTGAAGCGATAAAGCACACCACAAACACAAGAATTTATAGTGGTTCGGTGCTAACCTTGCACCTACATCCACTCCCCAAGATCCTACTTGGGAATTTCAATCCACTATCCTTTGTATTCAACCCGAATACAAAACGTCGGAAACTCCGACACTAGCTATCCCAAGCTAGATCACTTGTTTTTCGGGTACAAGTAAACCCAAAACACTCCGATTTTAGGTTCGGATCAATCTTTCCTTGTTTTGGAAATCCTCCAAGAACAAGAACAAAAACTTACAAAGAGTAAGAATATTTAGAGCACGGATTAATACAATAACAGCTCCTTAAATGAGCAAATATAACAATAAAAACTTTACTCAAATGATGAACCCTTTTTTTGGATTTTCTCAAAGTGGATGAACGCTTGAATGCTTGAGAAGAGGTTGATTGTTGATTGAAGATCTCTTGAAAGCTTTGAACGATCTCTAGATCAAGGTTGAAACAATAGGCGTGAAGGATTCTCTCCTTGAAAGCTCTTGCTTTTCTCTTTCACACTCTCTCTGGTATATTGTGGATCCTCTCTCTTTTTCTTTTTGGATTTTTCGTTGATCTCAGGCTTTTTCGTGCAGATTTCGGATCCTCTCTTCTCTTCTTCTCTCTTTGATCTGCCGATTGATCTTCTTGTTTTTCTCTCCAATTTGATCTGCTATTTAAACTACAATTTCTTTCACCATTTCAAGCATTTTGTAGCATTACAAGCAAGAGAAAACAATTTAGGTAGATAAAGAGCCATTAGAGCAATTTTAGGAAGCATAAATGGCAATTAAAACGGACAAAAAAATAGCCGTTGCTGACATTTTCCGTCGCAGGGGTCGACTCATGAGTCGACTCATGCATCAGGAGTCGACTCATGAGTCGACTTCTGTTGCACAGACCAGAAGGTCTGATTTCTGGATTTTTCGGCTCAAATCAGCAGAGGTCGACTCATGAGTCGACTCATGCCTTGTGGGTCGACTCATGAGTCGACTCACAGGTCGTGCCAAGTCAAAAATCCAGCGTGCCATGGGAATTTTTGCGTGCCAATCAGCTCACAGTGCCATGAGTTGACTCATGAGTCGACTCATGCACTTCAAACCTTCATAACTTCAAAAATATAAGTCCAAATACAATGAAATTTTCACCAATAGTTTACAAATCATTTGTTCTATCAAATGATACTATCAAATCAGAATTTTAGTGAAATTACGATTTTGCCCTTGAAGAGCATAAGGACTTTTTCATTTTAAAATTATTTGTATCCCTTCAATCTGCTTTGTAATCATCAAAATCAATCTAGGAGCAACACAAAGAAGCTATAAAACTCTGATAAGATGGAGAGAGAGACTCATGAGATACAAAGTTAATGATGTCATGTTTGTACCCTACTCCATCCTTAAGTCGAGCAGGAATACCAGCATGATGAGTAAGCTTACGTAAAGCAATAGGAACATTTAGATCATCATTATCTAATGTAAAATGAATGGGAGGTACAGGAGAATTACCATTCATCGTAGAAGATGCAACCGTCGGGACAGGAGAGGAAGACCTGGAGACTGGAGAATGCGTAATAGGCTCTGAGAGAGGAGATGAATCAGATGAAACTGAAGTAACATGCTGTGAGAGAGTCTCAGATGCAGTTTTAGATGCTTCTCCTTGAGTGTCAGAACTAGCATTAATAGAAATAAACTCTCCCTGAGTATCAGATCCACCATTTGTAGTTTTAGATACTTCTCCTTGAGTGTCAGAACTAGCATTAATAGAAATAAACTCTCCTTGAGTATCAAATCCACTATTTGTACCAACATCCACAGTGATAGGACTCCCTCCAGAGGACTCCCCTTCTCGACCAGTTCCAGAGGTGATGAGAGAGGAAGAGGACACAGAAGATATATAGAATGGCTCAGACTTTCGAAATATTACATCCATGCTGATAAACAACTTTCGCTCAGTCGGACACCAATATTTGTACCCTTTTTGAGTAGAGGAATAATCAACAAAAATGCACTTGAGGGCACGAGCATCAAGCTTACCAACCGAAGGTCGATGATCCCGAACAAAACAAGCACAGCCAAATACCTTGGGGGGGAATTATGAAAGAATTAGTTCCTTGTAGGCATTCAAGAAGTGTCTTATAGTCCAAAGTTCGAAGTGGCATTCGGTTAATTAGATACGCTGCAGTTAACACTACTTCTTCTCATAAGAATTTAAGAACATTCATAGAAAACATCAAACATCTTGTCACTTCAAGTAGGTGTCTATTCTTTCTTTCAGCAACTCTATTTCGTGGTCCTGACTCTTCATCTTGAGGGGGTGTATCAGCACATATTCATTCCACCTATCAGCACATATTCATTCCACCTCATCGCTCTACTTTTGGCATATACTCTTATTTGTTTTCTCTCTATGTTTAGTAAGTCAACATATATTCATATTTAGTCTGCACACCTATTTTTGGTTTCTCTTTATTTAGCAATTCTACTTTTGGTTCTTTGACCTTACTGAGTATGTAATCAAGATGTTCCTTTTTCTTGTAATTACTGTAATTGCTGGCATTGTAATCTACATATACTCTTATTGGAGATCAATGAAATCAAGGTGTGAAAATCAAAAATTATCCTCAATAAAGAAATTACCATTGTCATAGTATCAGAGCCCTAAAGTTCCAACGAGCATCCCTTCTTCCTCCTCTTTCAGTGCTCTCTCATGGCACTAGTTCATCTATCTCCACCTCCTCCAATCCTTCTTCTCCTCCTCCACCAATCACAACGACCCCTCTCACCTTTCTATCTACACAGCATTCTCTATCCATCAAGTTGAATACCTTCAATTTTTTGATCTGGAGAAAATAAATTACTCCCTTCTTAAAAGGTCAAGGCTTATTTGGGTTTCTCGATGGTTCTCACCCACAGCCCACCGATCCTATTGCCGCTGCTGCCTAGCAATAACAAGATGTCCAACTCGTAAGCCTTCTCATTCTTCATTATCTGAAGATTTGGTTCCCCTTCTTCTTGACAAAGAGACCAGTTTTGAGTGCTGAAGCACTCTCCATGAAGTCTTTGGTTCAGCATCTCCTACCCGATGTCAGCACATATTCATTCCACCGCATCGCTCTACTTTTGGCATATACTCTTATTTGTTTTCTTTCTATGTTTAGTAAGTCAACATATATTCATATTTAGCCTACACATCTATTTTTGGTTTCTCTTTGTTTAGCAATTCTACTTTTGGTTCTTTGGCCTTACTGAGTATATAATCAAGATGTTCCTTTTTCTTGTAATTACTGCAATTGCTGGCATTGTAATCTACAAATACTCCTATTAGAGATCAATGAAATCAAGGTGTGAAAATCAGAAATTATTCTCAATAAAGAAATTACCATTGTCATGGTATCAGAGCCCTGAAGCTCCAACGAGCATCCCTTCTTCCTCCTCCTTCAGTGCTCTCTCATGGCCACCAGTTCATCTATCTCCACCTCCTTCAATCCCTCTTCTCCTCCTCCACCAATCACAACGACCCCTCTCACCTTTCCATCTGCACAGTATTTTCTATCCATCAAGTTGAATATCTCTAATTTTTTGATCTGGAGAAAATAAATTACTCTCTTCTTAAAAGGTCAAGGCTTATTTGGGTTCCTCGATGGTTCTCACCCACAACCCACCAATCCTATTGCCGCTACTGCCTGGCAACAACAAGATACCCAACTCATAAGCCTTCTCATTACTTTATTATCTGAAGATTTGGTTTCCCTTTTTCTTGACAAAGAGACCAGTTTTGAGTGCTGGAGCACTCTTCATGAATCCTTTGGTTCAGTATCTCCTACCCGACTCATGTCTCTGCATCTGGAGTTGCAGATCTTCATCAAAAATCAGATGAGATCGTCACCTCTCTGCTCCGACGTGCAAAAGCTATGGCTGATGAACTTGCTGCATCTGGTAATGCCCTCAAGCCTACTGAATTTAATCTACATATGCTGCGTGCTCTATGTGATGATCTACAAGATGCGGTCTCTGGTATTCTTAATCAACATATTCCTCCTACATATACTGAATTTCATGGGCTATTACTTAGCCATGAAAGCATGCGGGCATTCAGAAAATTAACCATTACTGATACTACTCTTTCTACCAATCCTATCACCAATACTGCTCAACGGTCCCCCCATTCTTCTACTGACCCTAGGCCCTCTATTGGCCGTGGCTTTAATCGAGGTCGTGGGGAGCGTGGCAGGTTTGGTCGAGGTCGTGGTCGTTTTGGTTCACCTGATAGTCGTGGTTCTCAATGGTGCTCCTTTTGTAATCGTAACAACCACTCTAATGCCACTTACTTCTATCGTCCTCAGCAGCCCTATCCGTATTCACCACAATCCAATGCAAATTTTTCATATTCACTATACCCAAATCCAAATCCATCTCACCATCATCCTAATCCGCCACTTCTCCCTACCCCTCACCCATCCACCGCCCTCACCTGATATCCTGATACAGGAGCATCTCACCATGTTACTCCTGACATTCATTCTATGTCCTCCTATGCTGAGTACACTGATTCTAATCAGGTGCATGTAGGCAATGGTAAGGGATTACATATATCACATATTGGTTATGGTTCTTTTTCCCCTCCTCACTCCTCTCTTTCTTTTCAATTATCTAACATCTTACACGTTCTCTCTATTTCTAAAAATTTACTTTCCGTGCAACAGTTTGTAAAAAATAATAATGTCTTTTTTGAATTTCACCCATATCATTTTCTTGTGAAGGATTGAACCACCAGGGCCACAGTATTATCCGATCCGAGTGAAGGAAGATTATACACTCTCCATTCCAGCCCTTCTTCTTTGTCCGCATCTGTTCACATGGCCGAGAGCACCACTCTTGATGGCTGGCACAACTGTTTAAGCCATCCTCATTATCGCTTGCTTCGCTCCATGGTAAAGATCAATAATCTCCCCTGCAAGTCTACATATCTTCTTCCTCTTTGTCCCTCGTGTTAGTTAGGCAAGTCCAGTAAATTGCACTTATCTCCGTCCCATCATCGTAGTCAATTTTCATTAGACCTCATTTATAGTGATGTTTGGGATCCTTCTCCTACTCCATCTTTGTTAGGACATCGCTACTATGTAATTTTTGTTGATGACCACAGTAAATATATTTGGCTCTATCCATTAATGCGCAAATCTGATGTGTTCTCTATTTTCTTACAATTTCAAGCTTTGGTTGAACGACATTTCTCTCGTACTATTAAATCAATCCAAACTGACTAGAGAGGGGAGTTTCGCTCTCTTCCTCATTTTTTTAGTAAAATTGGCATTACCCATCGTATCGCAGCTCCCCACACCTACGAGCAACAAGGGGCTGTTGAACGTCGCCATCATCATATTACGAAAATCGGTCTATCTCTTCTTGCTCATGCATCTGTACCTATGTTGTACTGGTACTATGCCTTTGAAACGGCTGTATTTCTCATTAATAGGATGCCATCTAAAGTCTCTAGTAGTGTGTCCCCCTTCGAACTCGTTTACAATAAACCACCATCCTATGCCTTCCTACGAATTTTTGGATGTCTATGCTTTTCCTTTCTTCGTCCTTACAATCGTCATAAAATGGAGTACCGCTCTCAACCGTATGTGTTTTTCGGCTATAGTCCCTCTCATAGTGCCTATCGATGTCTTGATGTGAAAACAAATCATACATATATCACTAGACATATTCGCTTTGACGAATCTATCTTTTCTTTTTAATCTCCCTCTCCATTAAATTGTCCACCACCACCATCTCCCTCTTCTCTGCCAGGGGGTGTTACATCACTTCGACCTCTACAAGAGGCCAACCCTCCACCATCCATTCCTCCATCTCCTTTGCCCCAGTTGTCCACCTCACCATCGGTTGCATTCTCCATGTCTCGGTCTGCCCCAGCACCTCCTCCCATGACCATTCTCCCTTCCAGCCCCTCTAGTACTACAGACTCTGTACCTGTTCGGACCAGATTACTTACTGACCCCTATTGCAATTTCTTATCCACAAAGCCCTCCCTTCCCACATCTTCCCCCATGACAAGTTTCCAGCAAGACACAACCTCCTCTAAACAACCTACCAAACCCACCCATACATATTCCATGGTGCTTCGACCCCATCCTAAACAACCATCCATCCTCACTAGCACTATCCTCACCATAGAACCTACTTGTTATACTCAGGCATCTAAATACTCTGTGTGGTGTGCTGCAATGACTGAGTTTAATGCTTTAGTTCGTAATGGTACGTGGTCTCTTGTTCCACATTCATCTCAACAAAAAAATTTGGTTGGGTGTAAATGGGTATACAGGATCAAGAGAAAGGCTGATGGCTATCTCGAGTGCTATAAAGCGCGCTTAGTTGCAAAAGAGTTCCATCAGCAGCTTGGTCTTGATTACAATGAGACATTCAGTCCAGTTATCAAACCTACCACCATTCGGACTGTTCTAAGTATTGCCATCTCTCAAGGTTGGTCCATCAAGCAATTAGATGTTTATAACGCTTTTCTGCATGGCAACTTGACAGAGGAAGTCTACATGTCACAACCTCCAGGATTTGAAGATCGTGACCATTCAGATTATGTCTGTCATCTCTACAAATCTCTATACGGGTTAAAACAAGCACCCCGTGCTCGGTTTCACCGTCTCTCTAAGTTTCTTCTCAAACTAGGATTTGTTGCCAGCAAGACTGATCCTTCATTATTTATTTTGAGGACGAACTCTCATGTCCTCTATGTGCTCATCTATGTTGATGATATTTTGGTAACTAGCAATGACTCCAATCAGGTCTCTCTACTTCTTCGTCAGCTCGCTACAGAATTCTCCATTAAGGATCTTGGTGATCTTCATTTTTTCTTAAGAATTGAGGTTGTTCAAAAATATATCAGATTATTATTATCTCAAATCCGCTATATTAGAGATCTTCTTTCCAAAGCAGGCATGGTTGATTGTAAACCTGTTCAGACCCCAATGGCCATGACACAGGGTTCTAATTCAGGGGGTGCTCCTTATCCAGACCCTACACAGTATCGCTCCATTGTTGGAGCTCTTCAGTATGTTACATTGACACGCCCTGACATTTTTTTTGCAGTGAATAAAGTATGTCAGTTTATGCAGTCTTCTAGTTCTGATCACTGGGTTATGGTTATCTTACGGTACCTTCAAGCTACAGTTGATCATGGGTTACAAATTCAGAGATCAACTTTTCGCTCTCTTCAAGCCTTCTCCGATGCAGATTGGGCAGGTAGTGGGACTGATAGGCGTTCCACTGGGAGCTATGCAATTTGTCTTGGTCCCAATCTTATTTCATGGGTATCTCGTAAACAGAAAATAATTACTCGATCATCCACAGAATCTGAATACAAGGCCTTAGCAGATACATCAGCTCAACCTGAAGGTTTCTATATAGATAAAGATAGTCATCTTGTCTGTAAGTTAAAAAAATCCATATATGGACTTAAATAGACCTCTTGCCAATGGTATATGAAATTTCATGATGTTATTAGCTCTTTTGACTTTGCAAAAAATATTAAGGATCAATGTATATACCTTAAGGTTAGTGGGAGTAAGTTCATATATTTGATTCTATATGTAGATGATATATTATTTGTAAGCAGTGATTTTAGTTTGCTAAAGGAGACAAAACTATTTTTTTTTTCAAAAATTTGAGATGAAAGATATGGATGAAACCTCTTATGTCATTAGCATAGAGATTCACAGAGAGATCACAAAGGATTTTAAGTTTTGTCTCAAAGGGCCTGCATTGAAAAGATTTCGAAAAGATTTAAAATAATAGATTATACTCCTATAGTTGTATCTATTATAAAAAGTAATAAATTCAGTCAAAATCAATGTCCACAAAATAAATTAGAAAAAGAGCAAATAGAAAACATTCCATATGCATCTACAGTGAGAAGCTTGATGTATGCACAGTTCTATATAGGACCTGATATTGCATATGCAGTAAGAATTTTGGATAGATACCAAAGCAATCTTGGCCTTGATCATTAGAAAGCTGCAAACAAAGTTATATGGTATCTATAAAGAATCAAGCATTATATGCTTATCTACAGACACACTAATTATCTAGAAGTGGTTGGTTATTTAGATTCAGATTTTGACGGACGTGTGGATACAAGAAAGTCTACTTCAAGGATACATTTTTCTTCTTGCAAGAGGTGCTGTATCTTGGAGAAGTAATAAGCAATCCATTATTGCTTCATCGACCATGAAAGCAGAGTTTATTGCATACTATGAAGCTACTTCACAGGCAATATGGATGAGGAATCTTATTTCTGGTTTGAGAGTTGTCGATTCTGTTGCAAGGCCAACAAAGATTTATTTTGATAATTTCGCTGTGGTTTTCTATCTAAGAATGATAAAAGCGGAAGTCACAGCAAGTACATCAATATAAAGTATCTTGCTATTAAAGATCATGTCAAGAAGTATGAAGTGGATATTCAATATATCAGTATTGAATTAATGATTGCAAATCCCATGACTAAAGGATTATCGACCAAACAATTTAATGATCATGTGGATCATATGGAAATCATTAGTTCAAGTTTTGTTGGATTTGCTTCTTGTATGACATTTATGATATTCTTAGAAATAAAGGACAGTTTTTATTTTATGCGCAAAAAGTTTATGTTATAAAGTTGGACTCTGAATAGCTAATGAAAAGTTATTCATAAAGAAAAGTATAAAGTATTTAAATAAAGAGTTTCATGCATCGTAATACATGGAAGGAAGTATTCAATTTATAGGATATGACCATCATAATTCATGCATTGAAATTTATTATTTAAGTGGGAGTTTTGATTTGAGTTGATTTACGATCATATTATAGTTTTATTTATCACCTATTCGATATCTTGATTGTGACACGTGGGCCAAATAGAAGAATCTTGTACTCATTTTAATATTAATTAGATACTTGATATAGCTCATTTGTAATTTAATTATTAAAAATAATTTAAGATAATTAAGGTGATAATGAATAATTAAAATTCTTTTGAGATAAAAACAGATTCGGGTCAAAATAAGAACTCTACTATCATTCCACTTTTTTGATGGACGGAAGTTGTGTTAATATAAAAGAGTCCCTAATCTAGCCTATAAATATAGCCTGTAACTCTCCATCAAATATAAGCATCGAGGTCCTCTAACATAAACTAGAAGAACTTTTTTGCTATATTCTTTTGTAAGATAGAAGCAAGGTAGATCCATCAGACAGATTCTTCTTATGATATTCTTGCAATGTTTTTGATCTCTGATTTATTTTGTGTTTGAACAACAATAGCCTGGAAGAATGTTATTTTTGTATTTACAATTAAATTTCCTATAATTGACGGCTATGCAAGTGGACAAGCAGGGACGTTCGGAAAGCGGGATAAATGTAATTCACAGAAAATGTTCTCGTCAAAAAAAGAAAAAAAAAAAAAAGAGGGATGGTAGTTGTCAGTTCATTTCTTTGTTTTTAACGTGGAGATTACGAGTCTCAACATTCCCCTCTACAGCACCCATCTCTGCTCGCCCGATGTCTCTGATCCACCCAGCGTTACTCAGATCCATGACGAATGCTTGTTAGCGTTGCACTTCGGTAAGTTCTTTTATCGTCCCACTTTTCCTCTTTCTAGTGTTTCCTGACTATGAGGCCTTTGTGGATGATGGCCGTTTTGCCGCATGATGAGATGATGATTTAACAGGGCTGGTGTATGTATATGTTCCGGCCGGCCCTGCAACTATATGATGTAAACTGCATGGATGCTTTGTGCCAATATAGTTATGTTTTATCATCTTTGATGATTTACTTACTAAGAGGATGGCTGCCGAAGGGCTTGGACTTTGGAGTCCAAATGTGATCCGGAATCTCAAGCTTTTCATCTCATACATGGAGATCAGCATCAGTGCATGCACAAGCACCTGCAAGGAGGACGCAGTTTTTTGGAATAGTGTTTCTCTATTCCACATTAGGTAGTGGTCCTTTTCCTAAGAAAAAGACAGGCATTTCATCCTCCTACTTTTTAGTTGTCGAAGGTTCCAGTATGCAGTCACGCGCTTGCAGAACTCCAAGATTTTCCAATTGTACGGTAGTATAAAAAACGCCGCTATTGGTTTAGTCTTTTTTTGACACCCACGGAAACATGAAGTAATGCTTGTGGTAATTTGTGAGGAACACTTCTGCTCGATACTTGGGCTGGATCTGAAATTTTAGCCTGATTATTACTTGGAGGCGGTCCAAATGGACCATGATAAATCCTGCGGTGGATAACACGCCACATTGTCCCTTCTATTTCACCAATTCCCGAATCGTGCATTTTTCACCATGCATGTGCTCCAAGATTTGTCTTGGTCCACCCGGACCTGGTCCATACAATAAATTCTCGAAATTTTGGCAATCATCATTCAATTGGTTTGACCGGTGCTCGGTCCGAATTGATACACATCTAACCTTAGGCTAAGTCCCACTGTGTGGTTCCAGTTATTCGCCTTTGGATCGGATCATGTGGTGCGTAGCTCCGTCTTAGGTGGGACTTGAGGGTGACACTAGCTTTTATTGTCTGATAGCCATTTCCTGGTCGAAAAAAAAGGTAAGAGCATTTAATCAAACTAACGATATTTTTTTTTTATTTGCTAAAAAAATGATAGTTGGAGAGGGATGATTCAGTGCATCTACCTCTCTGGGTTGTGACCATAAAATCTCAACCTTCGTTGGAGAACGTTTTTCTGGATCTCAATTGATCCATGTCCGAGAGACAAGATGACAGCCATGCTCAAACTTGTCAAAATGGTATTTTGTCGGCAAATGTGAGGAACCTGTGTCAAACATCTATACTTTTTATATTTTTTCTTTTTTTTGAAAAAGGGACCGGTATTGACTATCGAGCGATGATTTGCTTTTAATATTGTCCTACACATAAATGTCACTTAAATGCATGGCCTTACTGGAGTTGGAATTGAGTTGGAGCAGGTTGGTTTTCCAAGCAACTTAAATGCTGCTCGAGAAAAATTCTAAAATTCAGGCTCGGTGAAAGTTCAAACCCTTTTTTTTTTAAAAAAAAATCAAAACTCCGATTGTAGCCTAAATCAAAGCTTAATTGGACTGGCTTGGATCTAGGCCCAAGCATCTCTTCGAACCTCCGTATAAAATAAGAGAGAGAAAGAAAAAAAAAAAAAAAAAAAGAGAGACGTGGGAGAGAGAGGGAGGAGAGATCGGGATAGAAAGAAAGAAAAGAATGAGATTGAGAAAGAGAGAGAAAATTAAGAGAGAGATTGCAAGGAAGAGAGAGGAGAAAGATCAAGTCCATCAAGAGAGATAAGAAGAGAATATGGAAAGAGAGAAAAGAGGAATAGAGATCAAATGGGAGAGAGAGGAGACATGAGAGAGAGGAAAGAGGAGAGAGAGAGTTTAGGAGGGGGAGAGAGAAAGAGGAGAGAGGATAGATAGTGGAGAGGAGAGAGATTGAGTAGGAGAAAAGGATAAAGATAGAGAGATACATAGAGAGAAAAAGAGAGGGGAGAGATTAGGTATAGCATATCCCACAATTTATAGAGAGAGGAAAGAGGAGAGAGAGTGAAGCAAAGAGAGAGTCTGAGAGGGGGGAGAGAGACAGAGGAGAGATAGTGGAGAGGAGAGAGATTGAGTAGGAGAGAAAGATAAAGATGTAGAGATAGAGAGAAAGAGTCTAGGGTAGAATGTTTTCAGTCTCGTATCAATTATTTGCTAATAAGATTTTATATCTGTTGGGTATAAAATCTCCTCGGCCGAAGTTCTCGGCGAGGTCGACCCTCGCAAGTCTCTTCCGACTTTCGACTACTGGTGGTGAATTCCCGTCGCCCCGCCCAGACTCCTATAGGAGCCGGGCTCCGTACACAACTTCTGTCGCAAGGAAGACTCCGCCCGGACTCCTACGGGAGTCGGGCTCCGTCCACAACTTCTGACCGCAAGGAAGACTCTGTCCGGACTCCTACGGGAGTCGGGCTCCGTCCACAACTTCTACCGCAAAGAAGGCTCCGTCCGGACTCTTACGGGAGCCGGACTTCGTCACCAACTTCTACTACAGGTAAGCCTTGTCCGGACTCCTACGGGAGCCGAACCTCGTCTTTGATTTTAATCGCAGGAAGGCCCCGCTCGGACTCCCACGGGAGCCGGGCTCCGTCACCGACTTCAACTGCTGATAAGCTCCGTCCGGACTCCTACGGGAGCCGGACTTCGCACTTGACTTCTGCCGCAAGGAAGACTCCGCCCGGACTCCTACGGGAGCCGGGCTCCGTCCACAACTTCTGACCGCAAGGAAGACTCCGCCCGGACTCCTACGGGAGTCGGGCTCCGTCCACAACTTCTGACCGCAAGGAAGACTCCGCCCGGACTCCTACGGGAGCCGGGCTCCGTCCACAACTTCTGCCGCAAGGAAGACTCCGTTCGGACTCCTACGGGAGCCGGGCCCCGTCCACAACTTCTGCCGCAAGGAAGACTCCGCCCGGACTCCTACGGGAGCCGGGCTCCATCCACAACCTCTACCGCAAAGACGGCTCCGTCCGGACTCCTACGGGAGCCGGACTTCGTCACCAACTTCTACTGCAGGGAAGACTCCGCCCGGACTCCTACGGGAGTCGGACTTCGTCACCAACTTCTACTGCAGGAAAGACTCCGCCCGGACGCCTACGGGAGCCAGACCTCGCTTCCGACTCCAACCGAGCTTCGGCCGACAAATCTGGATCTCCTGACAGGCCGTATTAACGGCCACGATTCTGCTCCACTCCCCGCGGCGGACCCCGCGTAGCTCCATTACCCCCTGACAGGCCGTATTAACGATCACGATTCTGCTCCATTCCCTGCGGCAGATTCCGTGCGATTCCACCACTCCCTGACAAGTCACGACAGCGGACGCCGCTCCACTCCCCGTAACTGATTCCACATGGCGAGCCACAGCGATAGCCACGATTCCGCTCCACTATCCTCCGCAATAAATTCTTCCTGACTCTGGGCAGCCCATGATCGGAATGTTACAGGCGTCACTGTCAGTCTGTTGCGCCCTCCGCCTATAAAAGGGGGACCTCAGATACGTTACTCGATAAGCTCTCATTTTTTATCTAGAAACTCTGCTAAAATTCCCGTTCGAGCACTCCATTTTTGTTGAGGCAGAGAACTGACTTGAGCGTCGGAGGGTCTTGCCGGAGCAACCCCACCTCCGGTTTAGACTTCTTTTGCAGGTCCCGGCGGCGACCGCGACTCCCTCAACTCCAGCTTCTCTGACGCAGGCGGATTTTTGCACCAACAGGATTGGCGCTAGAGGAAGGGCCGCGAACCTTCGCAGTACCCTTGTTCTTAAAGGAGCGCTCAACGGGGCCGCCTCCGGCCATCTTCTCCGACACCCGCTTCTCCTTTCCCCCACTGGGTCCTCGCCTGGTTTCTTCTCGCGAAGCATCCGCACGGCTACCCACGGTCTCTGCAGCCTTATCTCGGGCCCCGGTCCCACCTCTGGTTTCCCGGGTCCTGCTTCCTCCGGCAATGATCGCCGGCATGGAGTGGCCGGACAATCAGCCTCCGATGGATTTCGCCAACACCGTCTCGGGAGGATCCCGGCAGGAAGCAACTAACGCTCCGTCCGTACCCCCCAAGCGGCAAAAGACTGAAGAGCCCATAACCTTCACTGAAGAAGACACCCAGGGAGTCCAATTCCCTCATAACGACGCGGTTGTAGTCTCCATGAATATAGCGAATTACGACGTCCGTCGCATTCTCATCGACAATGGGAGCTCGGCCGACATCTTGTTCTACGATGCCTTTTCAAGAATGTCCATCCTGGACGGCCATTTGAGGCCGATTAGCTCCCCTCTGGTAGGGTTCACCGGTGACGCTGTTCCGACGGAAGGAATGATAGCTTTGACTGTGGTCGCAGGTCGACATCCAAGGCAATCCAGGGCTCTGGTGAATTTCTTGGTGGTGAAGGCGCCGTCAGCCTACAATGCAATTCTCGGCCGACCTGGCCTCAATGCTCTTCGAGCCGTCGTGTCAACCTACCATTTGAAGTTGAAATTCCCCACCAGCCAGGGGATTGGAGAGGTCCGGGGAGACCAAGCCCTGGCCAGGCACTGCTACAGCATAGCCTTGCAAGGAAGCGACCAATCTGGCCCCTGTCCCGTTGATGGGTTGGATGCGCGCGATGACCTCACCGAAGAGAGGGGCACCCCGATTGAGGATCTGGTACCAATCCCTTTGAACGACGGGAACGCGGAGCATGTAGCGATGATCGGCTCCAACCTGGAGGAGGAGGTGCGGATGCATCTCATTGATTTTCTACGAAGGAATACGGACATTTTCGCTTGGGTTCCAGCAGATATGCCAGGGATCGACACGGAAGTCATGGAGTATCGCCTGATCGTCGATCCAAAGCATCGATCGACGAAAGAAAAAATCCGAAGTCATGCCCCGGAGAGGCAGAAGGCGATAGCCGAAGAAGTGGACAAGCTCCTTAAAGCCAGATTCATTAAGGAAGTCAATTATCCTGATTGGATTTCCAACGTTGTTCTAGTCAAAAAAGCAAACGGCAAGTGGAGGATGTGCATAGACTTCAAAAAGCTAAATAAGGCCTGTCCAAAGGACAGCTACCTCCTTTCCAGAATCGATCAACTGGTGGACGCGACCTCGGGCCATGAGCTCCTCACCTTCATGGATGCGTTCTCCGGCTACAATCAAATCAAAATGGCACCAGAAGACGAAGAAAAGATCGCTTTCATTACTAATCGTGGCCTTTACTGTTACAGGGTCATGCCTTTCGGCCTCAAAAATGCGGGCGCAACTTACCAACGGTTGGTGAACAAAATCTTCAAGGAGCAGATCGGCCGTAACATGGAGGTCTACGTGGACGATATGCTTGTAAAGAGCAAATCTTTCAGAGATCACGTCACCGACCTCGAGGAGACCTTCGACGCTCTTCGGAAATATAGAATGAAGCTGAACCCAACTAAATGTGCTTTCGGGGTAACCTCGGGAAAGTTCCTAGGCTTCATGGTATCGGAGCGTGGGATCGAGGCCAATCTAGAGAAAATTCACGCCATCCAGGAGATGACCGCCCCAAGGTCGATAAAAGAAGTTGAGCACCTCACGGGGAGGATAGCGGCCCTGAATCGCTTCGTCGCAAGGTCGGTCGAGCGGTGCTTGCCCTTCTTTCAAACCCTCAAGCAGCTCAAGAACTTTTGTTGGACCCCTGAGGGACAACAGGTGTTCGAGGAGCTGAAGAGCTACCTCGTCTCACCCCCGCTGTTGGCAAAGCCGGAGCTTGGGGAAGAACTATTTTTATACCTGGCGGTCTCTCCCATGGCTCTCGCGGCCGTCCTTGTCAAAGAAGAGGCGAAGATCCAATGGTCGATCTACTACGTCAGCCGCGCTTTGAGGGACGCCGAGATCAGGTACACCAAATTGGAAAAACTGACTTATGCCTTGTTGATCGCAGCCCGGAGGCTCCGGCCCTACTTTCAAGGACACACTGTGACGTTGCTCACTGATCAACCGATCAAGGTGATTTTACATCGGGCGGACGCCTCTGGAAGGATGGCAAAGTGGGCGATCGAGCTCACAGAATTCGACATCAACTATCGACTCAGGCCAGCAGTGAAGGCCCAAATACTGGCAGATTTCATAGTGGAGTGTACTATCCCAGAGGAGACTGAACCTGAACAAAGCGAAATTGACGACTTGAAGTCCCGACCGGACTCCCCCAAAGAAGAAGCGGATCCCTCTGATCGCTTTTGGGCCCTCTATGTGGATGGGTCTTCCAACATGTCAGGCACGGGTGCAGGCCTAATCTTGATTAGTCCGGAGGGAATCGTCGCGGAGTACGCTCTGCGTTTCGAGTTTCCCGCGACAAACAATGGAGCAGAATATGAAGCTCTGATTGCAGGACTAAGCGTCGCTAAAGAGTTGGGAATAGACCAGCTCCGGGTCCACAGTGACTCTCAACTAGCAGTGGGACAAGTCAGCGGAAGTTACGAAGCGCGGGAGGATAGTATGGCCAAATACCTCGAAAGGGTAAAGGAGCTCGTCCCCGCCTTTAGCAGCTTCAATATCAAACAGATCCCGAGATTGAAAAATACCAGGGCTGACCTTCTCTCCAGGCTGGCAATGCTGGCTCCGGCCGAACTGCCCAAGGGCGTTCTCTTTGAAGTTCTAGAGCGCCCGAGTACAGAAGAGTCGCGGCCCGTGATGGAGATTGACTACGAGCCCTGCTGGGTCGACCCCCTGATAATCTATCTCAGAGATGGAGTTCTCCCCCAGGATGCGAAAGAAGCTCGGAAACTCCGGAACCAAGCCTCCCGGTACATCCTTTATGAGAGCAAATTGTACAAGAGATCATACTCTTTGCCCCCTTAAAGTGCCTCCGGCCTTCGGAGGCCAACTACGCCTTGTGGGAAGTGCATGAAGGAATCTGCGGAAACCATTTGGGGGCTAGATCTTTATCCCACAAGTTGCTCCGTCAAGGATATTACTGGCCGACAATGCATCATGATTCGATCGAATATGTCAGAAAGTGCGATCGATGCCAGAGATATGCTAACGTCCAGAGACAGCCCGCCATTGAGCTCACGCCCTTGAGTTCCCCATGGCCTTTCGCGCAGTGGGGGATGGACATCCTTGGCCCTTTTCCTATGACATCTGGACAGAGGAAGTTCCTCCTTGTAGCGATCGACTACTTCACCAAATGGGTTGAAGCCGAACCACTAGCAAAAATCACAGAAGCAAAAGTGCAAGATTTCGTCTGGAAGTCGATCGTGTGTAGATTTGGTCTGCCTAGGACCCTGATCACTGATAATGGACGGCAATTCGCGGGAGCGAAATTTATCGAATTCTGTGAAGATCTAAACATCTCCCACAACTTCATATCAGTAGCCCATCCTCAGGCGAACGGCGAGGCTGAGGTGACTAACAGAACCCTTCTGTAGGGGATTAAGACAAGGCTCGAAAAGGCGAAGGAAACTTGGGCGGACGAACTTTACCATGTGCTGTGGGCATTCTGAACTACCCAAAGGCTGCCCACGGGAGAAACCCCCTTTGCTTTGGCCTTCGGTACGGAGGCCGTCATCCCAATTGAGCTTAAACTCCCATCGGCGTGAGTCGTAGCATTCGACGAACACCAAAACTCACGAAGTCTTAAAGCCAACCTCGACCTGCTGGAAGAAAGACGGGAGATAGCTCAGGTTCGAATGGCAGCCTACAGACAGAAAGTCGCTCGATACTACAACGCTCGGGTCAAGAACAAAGTCTTTAAAGCAGGAGATCTAGTACTTCGACGAGCCGCTGTCTCGCTGCCTCAGAATCGGGGGAAGCTCGCCCCAAACTGGGAGGGCCCGTACGAGGTCAAAGAAGTAGTTCAGCCCGGGACTTATTATCTTAAGGAGCTCGGAGGAGCCGACCTCCCGCGATCATGGAGCTCGGAGAACTTACGAATGTACTACCAATAACTTCATTTTAATTAAGAGTTGTATATCTGCATATCTTTGGTACTATTCTACATCCACAGGACAATCCAAACAAATTATCTCGGAAAGCAAGAGGGAAACCTCGTCTCGACAAAGTCGAAGGCCCGGTTCCCTTTAGACCGGATGGGGGGAGAGGCCCTACAACGCCCATATGCGCCCCCACAGCCCTGTTAGGGACAGGAGGAGAACCTCGCCCTAACTTGAGCAAAGTCGAAGGCCCGGTTTTCTTTAGACCGGATGGGGGGAGAGGCCCTACAACGCCCATATGCGCCCCCACAGCCCTGTTAGGGACAGGAGAAAAACCTCACCCTAACTTGAGCAAAGTCGAAGTCCCGGTTTCCTTTAGACCGGATGGGGGGAGAGGCCCTACAACGCCCATATGCGCCCCCACAACCCTGTTAGGGACAGGAGGAGAACCTCACCCTAACTTGAGCAAAGTCGAAGACCCGGTTCCCCTTAGACCGGATGGGGGGAGAGGCCCTACAACGCCCATATGCATCCCCACAGCCCTGTTAGGGACAGGAGGAGAACCTCGTCCTAACTTGAGCAAAGTCGAAGGCCCGGTTCCCTTTAGACCGGATGGGGAGAGAGGTCCTACAGCACTCACATGCACCCCCACAGCCCTGTTAGGGACAGAAGGAGAACCTCGTCCTAATTCGAGCAAAGTTGAAGGACCGGCTCTCTTTAGGCCGGAAGGTGGGAAGGGCCCAGCAACGCCCATATGTACGGCCACGGCCGCGCTAGAGACAAGGGGAGGGACTTCCCCCCAGCGGCCCCCTCGCGATAGACCGTGTCTGGACTCCTACGGGAGCTGGGCTCCGTCCACAACTTCTACTGCAAGGAAGATTCTGTCCGGACTCCCACGGAAGTCGGGCTCCGCCACCAAATTCGACTGCTGACAAGCTCCGTCCGGACTCCTACGGGAGCCGGACTTCGCACTTGACTCTGATTGCAGGAAGACTCCATCCGGGCTCCCACGGGAGCCGAACAACGTCCCGACTTCACCTACGGGAGCTGAACTCCCGTAACCTCCCTAAGAGCAGAGGAAAAATTCCAAGAAAAAGAGAAAAAAAGGAAGGCGATGGGTCACGTCAACGATAAATGAAAAATAAACAGCATCCAAGATACAGAGAACTCTGTCTCGGCAAAGCTAGGACTCTCATCAAGAACCCCAACTTTCAAGGAAGCTTTCAACACAACCCGAGGTAAGAAGAAAAAGAGAGAGGAGATGAAGGGAATACAACAATAGCAACGGCAAAAAAAAAAAAAAAAAAAAGTTCGGCAGACAACGATTCGACGCAAAGTACGGACAAGGTAACAAAATCACTTCCTCATTTTTTGACTAACAAGATGTACGTTACAAGATCCAGAGGGCCGGAAAAGAATACATTATTACAAGGCTCGAGCACACGGCTTGGAAGGGATACACCGAAGGCCACTTCAAGCTGCAAACTTCTCTTCCCGTTTCTGTCTTTCCCAGCCGCATTTTTCAGTGCGTGTGACAAGCTTGTCGGCTCCCGCCCCCACCTTGTTCCACTCCACCTCCAAAATCCCAACCCTAGGAGGAAAAGGATGGGATAGATTCCAAGGGGCAGTAAGGGCAACGGCAGCGGCGACGAAGATCTGTTTCAAGAAGAACCGGAGTTACCCCTGAAGCGGCAATGGCGCCAGAGATATGCGCCATCACCAAATGCTCCACGACAACCACCGTCTAAAGTGTTCCGGCAAGGTCGGCATGCGCTACTTCCACCGTCTCCGCAACAAGTTTTACTGCCCCACTGTCGGCGCCGACCGCTTCTGGTCCCTCGGCCCCGACGACATCAAGGATTCTGCCACAGCTTGTGACGACAGCTCTGCCCTCTTGACCGATGTCATCCCGTCTTGCTACTCCAAAATTCTCGGGCAGAACGTCTTCACCAGTTGTCCCCGTTATTAAACCCCTGTTATTGAAGGAATCCTCCCTCGAGCCCCCTCTAAAGCGACAAGAACCTTCAGCGGCCACTCGACGATCGGAGAACTCGCAGACTGCTGTTCTCCTCCTTGCGCTCTTCCAAGTCCGTGGCATCCTCTTGGGGTTGGCCTCCGGGGCGAAGGCCCTTGCGGGGGAACCCTTTAGAGAGGAATCGAGGGGCTGGAGATGGCAGAGAGACGGCATAGACCAGCGTGGAGGACGCTTGGAGTCAGCAGGGGCACCGATGGAGTGGCTAAGTGGCTAAGCTCTCAGGAGAAAGAAAAGTGTCGTCCTTTAGGTGAAGTAAAGCCCCCGGAGGAAGGGTGGGGGGTTTAAATAGGCAACGAAGCCTGGCGCAATTATGATGGCAGGTGCCCCTAGGCCAGCCAATGCCCACCACGTGTCCCACTCGCCGCGACCCGAAGTTGACCGTTCGCAAACTTTCATGGCGCGACGCTTGGGATCACATCCCGATGGGAGTTCCGAAAAGACTCTTCGGGTTGCCCTAATCGAAAAAAGGGTTCCAACATGAGCGCATTAAATGCAGACATATCCGAGGTCGGTTGCACGCGGACATCAGAGGGAGAACTTCGGCTGCGACAACCTCACTGTACTTCCTTCATTCGAAATTCAAACTCGGAAGTGGGGGGACTGGTGTTGGGTATAAAATCCCCTCGGCCGAAGTTCTCGACGAGGTCGACCCTCGCAAGTCTCTTCCGACTTTCGACTACTGGTGGTGAATTCCCGTCGCCCCGCCCGAACTCCTACGGGAGCCGGGCTCCATCCACAACTTCTGCCGCAAGGAAGACTCCGCCCGGACTCCTACGGGAGCCGGGCTCCATCCACAACTTCTGACCGCAAGGAAGACTCCGCCCGGACTCCTACGGGAGCCAGGCTCCGTCCACAACTTCTACTGCAAAGAAGGCTCCGTCCGGACTCCTACGGGAGCTGGACTTCGTCACCAACTTCTACTGCAGGTAAGTCTTGTCCGGACTCCTACGGGAGCCGAACCTCATCTTTGATTTTAATCGCAGGAAGGCCCCACTCGGACTCCAATAGGAGCCGGGCTCCGTCACCGACTTCAACTGCTGATAAGCTCTGTCCGGACTCCTACGGGAGCCAGACTTCGCACTTGACTTCTGCCGCAAGGAAGACTCCGCCCGGACTCCTACGGGAGCCGGGCTCCGTCCATAACTTCTTATCGCAAGGAAGACTCCGTCCGGACTCCTACGGGAGCCGGGCTCCGTCCACAACTTCTGACCGCAAGGAAGACTCTGCCCGAACTCCTACGGGAGCCGGGCTCCGTCTACAACTTCTGCCGCAAGGAAGACTTCGCCCGGACTCCAACGGGAGCCGGGCCCCGTCCACAACTTCTGCCGCAAGGAAGACTCCGCCCGGACTCCTACAGGAGCCGGGCTCCGTCCACAACCTCTACTGCAAAGACGGCTCCGTCCGGACTCCTACGGGAGCCGGACTTCGTCACCAACTTCTACTACAGGGAAGACTCCGCCCGGACTCCTACGGGAGCCGGACTTCGTCACCAACTTCTACTGCAGAGAAGACTCCGCCTGGACGCCTACGGGAGCCAGACCTCGCTACCGACTCCAACCGAGCTTCGACCGACAAATCTGGACCCCCTGACAGGCCGTATTAACGGCCACGATTCTGCTCCACTCCCCGCGGCGGACCCCGCGTAGCTCCATTACCCCCTGACAGGCCATATTAATGGCCACGATTCTGCTCCATTCCCTACGGCGGATTCCATGCGATTCCACCACTCCCTGACAAGTCACGACAACGGACGCCGCTCCACTCCCCGTAACTGATTCCACGTGGCGAGCCACAACGATAGCCACGATTCCGCTCCACTACCCTCCGCAATAAATTCCTCCTGACTCTGGGCAGCCCATGACCGGATGGTTACAGGCGTCACTGTCAGTCTGTTGCGCCCTCCGCCTATAAAAGGGGGACCCCAGATACGTTACTCGACAAGCTCTCATTTTTTACCTAAAAATTCTGCTAAAATTTCCGTTCGAGCACTCCATTCTTGTTGAGGCAGAGAACTGACTTGAGCGTCGGAGGGTCTTGCCGGAGCAACCCCACCTCCAGTTTAGACTTCTTTTGCAGGTCCCGACGGCGACCGCGACTCCCTCAACTCCAGCTTCTCCAGCGCAGGCAGATTTTTGCACCAACAGGTCCTTTAGGCGAAGTAAAGCCCCCGGAGGAAGGGTGGCGGGTTTAAATAGGCAACGAAGCCTGGCGCAATTATGATGGCAGGTGCTCCTAGGCCAGCCAATGCCCACCACGTGTCCCACTCGCCGCGACCCGGAGTTGACCGTTCGCAAACTTTCATGGCGCGACGCTTGGGATCACGTCCCGGTGGGAGTTCCGAAAAGACTCTTCGAGTTGCCCTAATCAAAAAAAGGGTTCCAACATGAGCGCATTAAATGCAGACATATCCGAGGTCAGTTGCGCGCGGACATCAGAGGGAGAACTTCGGCTGCGACAACCTCACTGTACTTCCTTCATTCGAAATTCAAACTCGAAAGTGGGGGGACTGGTGTTGGGTATAAAATCCCCTCGGCCGAAGTTCTCGGCGAGGTCGACCCTCGCAAGTCTCTTCCGACTTTCGACTACTGGTGGTGAATTCTCGTCGCTCCGCCCGGACTCCTACGGGAGCCGGGCTCCGTCCACAACTTCTGCCGCAAGGAAGACTCCGCCCGGACTCCTACGGGAGCCGGGCTCCGTCCACAACTTCTACCGCAAAGAAGGCTCCGTCCGGACTCCTACGGGAGCCGGACTTCGTCACCAACTTCTACTGCAGGTAAGCCTTGTCCGGACTCCTACGGGAGCCGAACCTCGTCTTTGATTTTAATCACAGGAAGGCCACGCTCGGACTCCCTCGGGAGCCGGGCTCCGTCACCGACTTCAACTGCTGATAAGCTCCGTCCGGACTCCTACGGGAGCCGGACTTCGCACTTGACTTCTGTCGCAAGGAAGACTCCGTCCGGACTCCTACGGGAGCCGAGCTCCGTCCACAACTTCTGACCGCAAGGAAGACTCTGTCCGGACTCCTACGAAAGTCGGACTCTATCCACAACTTCTGACCGCAAGGAAGACTCCGCCCGGACTCCTACGGGAGCCGGGCTCCGTCCACAACTTCTGCTGCAAGGAAGACTCCGTCCGGACTCCTACGGGAGTCGGACCCCATCCATAACTTCTACTGCAGGGAAGACTCCGCCCGGACACCTACGGGAGCCAGACCTCGCTACCGACTCCAACCGAGCTTCGACCGATAAATCTGGACCCCCTGACAGGCCGTATTAACGGCCACGATTCTGCTCCACTCTCCGCGACGGACCCCGCGTAGCTCCATTACCCCCTGACAGGCCATATTAACGACTATGATTCTGCTCCATTCCCTGCGGCGGATTCCGTGCGATTCCACCACTCTCTGACAAGTCACGACAGCGGACGCCGCTCCACTCCCCGTAACTGATTTGACGTGGCGAGCCACAGCGATAGCCATGATTCTGCTCCACTACCCTCCGCAATAAATTTCTCCTGACTCTGGGCAGCCCATGATCGGACGGTTACAGGCGTCACTGTCAGTCTGTTGTGCCCTCCGCCTATAAAAGGGGGACCCCAGATACGTTACTCGATAAGCTCTCATTTTTTACCTAGAAACTCTGCTAAAATTCTCGTTCGAGCACTTCATTCTTGTTGAGGCAGAGAACTGACTTGAGCGTCGGAGGGTCTTGTCGGAGCAACCCCACCTCCGGTTTAGACTTCTTTTGCAGGTCTCGGCGGCGACCGCGACTCCCTCAACTCTAGCTTCTCCGACGCAGGCGGATTTTTGCACCAATAATATCCATATAAAATTAAAAAATTCAAATAATATCTTTCGATTAATTTTTTTGATAAGATCTTTGTCCATGACCTACGTAGATGAGAAAATATTGTAATATGGGTCCATTCAAATTAACGACAAACTAATCATATTGTTTGAGGATGTTAGAGCTAAAATTGGAGTAGTACGTCAAGACTTGTGTAGGCATATGTTTAGTCCTATATCAATATTTTGTTGGAAAGATTTTGAATACATATATAGGATTGGTGAATCCTAAAAATATTTTTCGATTTGCTTTTTTTGGATGTGCTCTTGGGTCATCACATTAGACAGTTAATTTTTAAATATTTATTTAAAATATTTACCTCATGTTTTCTTATTTTGATAAATGAATAGTATTTTATTTTTCTTTTTCCTTTTTTTCTTTTCCTGAGAAGATGGTGATGAGACACGCTTTTCTATTTCTAATTCAAACACGTTTTTTAGCGGGTGTATTCTTCAACCGGGGATTGGTACCAACCGGCCAGTCGCATCTACACGAGTCCAAATCACCACGTGGCATATGGACAGGCCCCAGGTATATGAGAGTATCCCAGTTGGCTGACAGCTTTACGCGCAGACCCGCGTGGGCGGCATAACCTAAAATCCAAACCGCGCATCCCTCGGGCTGGAATCTAGTAGTCCTGGCCGAAACTTTTGGCCAAAATCGAGACCATAAAATGAATACAGAGAACAGTTGCTGGTTTCTGAAAAGCTTTCCTTGGGAGAATCAGCTTTCATCAGGGTTGGTCTTGCCATATTTTTCCTGTGATGAAGCCATGTGGCTTCACCAAGACGGACTGAGACTCCTTCCAAAACTCAATTGGAAAGGCAGAACAAGGATTGCCAGCTTCTGAAGGCCCACCTGAGCCCACCTCAGATTGGGGGAAGGCCGGCAGCAAGATTGATTACTTTAAACTCAGGCATCATCACCATTTCTTTTATCCCTAATGACTATGATTAACAATTGAGGTCTCAGACTCTTGATTTGGCGGTTAGAAGATATAATGATTGAAATTGCTTTCATTCACTCATGGGCCAGCATGCTGTCAGCCCATCTCTATTTGTTTAAAGGAGTGCAAGAATGATACCCACACGGTGTGTGATTTTTTTTTAAAAGATTTTCCTTCTTATTTTTCTGAATGTCAGAGAGAGATCCAGTTTAATAGATATAGAGATATACATTATTGTTTTGAAGACTTCAAAGATTAAACTAGGTCCAAATTTACTCATAGGCTATGCACGGTCCATGAGGCCTCTACTGATTCGGTCCATGACATCTTTCAAGTGAATATATATATTTATATGTCTACATCATAGGTGCAAGACGTGTTAAAGAAACATACATCTTGAAGAGTTACATGGACCCCATAGTTTTAGCATAGATTGATGTGCTATAAACTTTGAATCAGCTAATTAATTAACCGATATAGCATGGCGCGGTTTTCTGATGAGTCCGGTGGAACATACAAATTTCGAGGTCACCATCGTCCGATCAGCCACCTCATGTGCACCATAAAGCTAAGCTTGTTTTGCTGCTGACCTAACAACACTGATGATACGCACGTACAGGATTCCTCGTATACAAGCAATAGAACTCCCAACCCATACCACTCATTTCCAGTTTACGTGCAACAATTGTCGAATGATCGGTTCGTTGCACTCGAAGGAATGCTGCTGCAAGCTATATGGTCTTTTGGAAATGCAAACTTTATAGTATGTGGGGACCACCAGGTGTGTTATATATTCTTCCCAATAGGAGAAATTTGTGAAGATTTTTTTATAGAAGAATTAGTCATCATACATAATAATATAGTTTAATTAATGGTGAGAATTTCACAATGTTCCCATAGCGATGCCATGATCAGACGGTTGTGATTAATTAGATTGAAGCAAAACCGAGCACCTTGGCGTCTTGAGAACCCCCAACTCTACAATTCAGTATTTAAGGTTTCAATTATGCACTATAGAGCTGCCCTGCCTTTTTTCTGTGCCTTCCACCGATACAAAAGCGCGTACTCTTCGTTACCAGACAGCACAAGTTGACCTCAAGGCCTGCTCTTCTTCCCACCTCCCCCGTCTTCATGCAACCCTAGCTAGGAAGTGATGGAAGCCGATCATCCCAGCTCCGACGAGCCCGAGACGGCCGTGCCCGGAGAAAGGGGTGGCTCGAGCACTCGCACCCGGTCCTACGACTGCACCTTCTGCAAGAGAGGCTTCTCTAATGCCCAGGCTCTTGGAGGACACATGAACATCCACAGGAAGGATAGAGCCAAGCTCAAACAGCCCTCCAATCTAAGCCAACAATTCCCTTTCGATGTCTCCAACGACTTTGCTCCCTCGTATTCTCCGACCCCTAAGAATTACCCGTCCCAGCCGATGCATGGAAGCCAGGATAGGGGGCGCATGTCCACTTGGGCATGGATGGCTCCAAGTGAACAAGACATCCCTGGAAATAGGATAGGTGGGCCCAGGCAGCTGTCTTTGTTTGCAGAGAGGCCATTACGAGAAGACGGTCCGGCTTCGGCCGGCTCCGGTGAGCGACCGGAAGATCAGGTAGAGCGGCCGGGCTTTGGAGCAGTGGCAGCGGAATTGGACCTTGAGCTCCGACTTGGACCGGAACCGACCGATGATGTCCCGACGGCAGGCCTCAAGGAGTTTTTGTGAAAGTGGACGCTGCCTTCTAATTGGTTGTTATTAGAGAGGTGTTGTTCTCTTCTCCCATTATACCATCTGCTTTACACCAGGGGTGAAGATTTAATTAAGAAAAAGGCACTGTACATATGTTCTTTCTTTGTTGGTTTCAACACTTGTGGAACATATGCATCGTGATACAGTGATTGTTCCTACTTATATAGATGGTTTTATCATGCCGATGGAAACCCTCCTTTGTTTTAAGTTCCAATTAATTTGTGCGAGATCAGATGCTCTTGTTTGTTTATCTGGAGCTAGGATTTGCGAACTGCAAAAGCAGGCATCTTTAGCTGCTGGTAATATACATCATCCTGGAAAACATGAATAATTACAGCATATTTACAATGCCCATATAGTTCTTAGCATATTCAAAGATTGGATAAAGTTGTGAAACATGAGGTGTTTGATATGCCTCATCATTCTCTTACCTTTATTTATGGTTTTTGATGTGAATTTGCAAGTTCTAGCATGCATGGTTTCTCCTGTTCTATTGGGGTACTAATTGTTGCTCCTACTTATGTATGTCTGAAATCTCTTGCTGTTTTTAATATCTCAATGCACTGCATAAGCATTCATTTCTGCAGTAAAGCTCTTAGTATTGCCTTTCCTCGCTAGTAATTACACATGTGACTCTTCTAGAAGGCAAACAATGATCGGGTGACTCTATTCCAAAGTTTTATCCAATGCTGTAGCCTTCAGAAGGTTAGGTCTAGGCTAGAGACAGTATAGTTTTGAAGGAGAGCTAGGGACGATGTAGTCCTAGGGTTTTGCCAACATGGTGCTCCGCACATGGAGCTTCCAAAATCAGGGCGCTGTTGTAGATTAGTTTGGAGGCAGTATGCAATTATCATCACTCCTTTAACATTTTTTCTTTCACGTTCTTCATTTCTTATGAATGAGAATGCATACTTATTAGAAAATTGTTATTGACGCCACACCACAAATTGTTTACTGACTTTTTGCCTTGGGATTGACCTGTAAATCTTTCTATAGGTCACCTCTTGGAGTGGAAAGAAAAGCATATATACTAAATGAATGATTCCTACTATGTTACCACAAATTTTTTACTCACTTTTTTGTCTTTTGATTGATCTGGAAATCTTTCTGCAGGTCATGACCTCTTGGAGTGGAAAGAAATGCATACTAAATGAATGATTCCTACCATCTCTCTAATTTTAACGTGGTAGCTATCAAAAAACTGGAGATGTATAGGTTCATATGCTTGGGTCATTCAGCAAGTGTGATCCTCCTAATGCGATTGGAATTATCATGATAAGTATTGTAGTTTGCGTAACTTGTGCATGATTTGGTGACCTCATTTTCCGGGATGGACTTCAATTTAAGACCTTTTCTTTTGGAAGCTATTTCATTTGCAAGACTGAATTCTTCTTGATTATTCCTTACTAATGCACGCACGATTCAGGTTCTTAACCTATTTGCGTGGCTTCCCTCCTGTCAAACATCATCATTAGTGCCAGTTATAAGCAAGATAATCCACATTATTTGGTCAGATTACTTTTCACTTGTTAAAGGAATATTTCATACTACATAAATCAAATGATACCTTTTCTTTTGGATTGGATGGGATGGAGTCAAGATTTTACTGAGTGATTGACGAAATGCAGAAGTGGATTAGTTTGCTGCCTGACTTTGAGCCTTGTTGATCTTTTGTTGATATAATTATCAGGTTTGTCTAGATATACATCATCTGTTTGAGCTGTCGAACACAAAATTTATTGTAATTAAGCCTGTATATTTATTTAATTCCTTGCGAAGCTATGGCAGTGCATCAAGTTTAGCTCATTAGTATCTAAAGAATCATACTACTGTGGAAAGTAGTGTTGCAACCTCTCATTTAATTATTTATGAGTAGAAAGAAGGCAAACCATTTAAATGAGAGGCCCGCGCGTCCTTCATGCTGAAATAATTCTTCACTAGTTCACAAACAGTACTTGGCTAACTTTGAGTTGTTTGCATTTTAGTTTGGTATTTTATTTTATTTTATGTCATCAATGAAAGCATAGTGCTTTATTTCACAAATTCCTTTTTCTTTATGTGGTCTTAAGAATTTCACCATCTCTTGAGGTGATATTTGTTGGAAGATAAATATGAATTTAGTGTTATAATAAAATACATTGAACTATGTCAGTAAGATTATGCATGCATGTCTAGGTACAAGAGATGTATTAAATATGAATATATGAACTTATATCTAGGATTATATTTGTGGCTTTTAGGAAAGTATGAATGCATATATTAGAATTTTAGGAATATGTGTGTGTTTCGTAGAGAAGTTTGTAAGATATTAATTAATGTATTTGTGAGTAGTATAAATAGAAGTGATTTCCTTAGTGTATAGTAAAAGTTGGATATAAAATGAATATAGGTTATGATATTGTTGATAATTTCTCTCCTCTCTCAAGTATTTTTTATCATATATGATTGAGTACCTACTACCAAATTTCAATAAATTGGTATCAGACAAGTATGGTCCGAAGGCAACAATCAAAGCAAGGTACAATCAGAAGAGATATGAAGGTGGAAGAATATCTTTCATAGTTGGAGCAAAAAACTCTAGGTTAGGAAATCTGTTAAGTATGTACTTTGCAAATTATGTGGTACTCCAAATTTAAGATAAGAAATAGATATCCATTGAAAAGTCTTTCATAGAAGAGATGAAGAAAGTCTCTGAGGAAGTGCAACTTCCAAGTGAATTATAATTTTTAGTAAAGTACAATAGAGAATTATGTATCTGATGAGGTAATACCAACTGTCATGATGATTTCATTTAAAACGATCTTAAAAAATTGGCTTGAGAAATTAAATTTATTATCAATCTCATTCTCATGTGAAAAGTATGGATTAGACCATGATCATATTTTTGTGGCTTATACTAATTTTGATGATGAATATAGGAGATATGTGATTTATGGAGATAAAGCTAGTACAAAGAAATAAGCGGTGCAAGGAGTAGTGTTAAAAGCAATCAGGCATCTCAGAACCATATATGACTTTGTAGTAAGAGACATGAACTACAAAGAACTATAGGATTTGGAATATGATCATCAAAAACTGACTGAGATATACAAGAAAGTGATACAGAAAAATGATGTATTAAAAGATAAGTCGGTGATGTTGGATAATAGTGCAGAGGGATTCAACAACAATTATAATAAAAAAAAATATTCATTTCGAAGATATGTTTCAGCTATCAGAGATTTTCTTTCAGGATATGGATCAGTTACGAGAAGATAAAGAAGAAGAAGAAGAAAAATTAAATAAACTTCATATTTAAAAGGGAATGTTGGAAGATAAATATGAATTTAGTATTATAATAAAATATATTAAACTATGTGAGTAGGATTATACATGCATGTTTAGGTACAAAAGATGCATTAAATATGAGTACATGAACTTTTGTATAGGAATGTGTTTGCAGCTTTTTAAAAAGTGCTAATGCATATATTAGAAGTTTAGGAATATGCGTGTGTCTTAAAAAAATATGTGAGATATTAATTAATATATTTATGAGTAGTATAAATAGAAGTGATTTTCTCAGTATTTAATAAAAGTTGGATATGAAATAAATATAACTTGTAATATTATTAGTAATTCTTCTTCTTTCTCAAACATTTTATATCATATGTGATTGAATACCTACTACCAAATTATAACAATGTTGTCTCTAACTGTCAAAAGGCTATATATCCCGGAGTCCTCTGTATACAGCATCAAATGTTCTTTTGGCCCCAAGCATGGGAACTAAAAATTAGGGAGCATATTGATAATATTTAGGATATTGGAGCTTAAGTTGCCACCTTAAAATGTTTACGATAGAACAAGAGGTCACTGCATTATTTCCTATGTCCTTTTCTTTATCATTTTAGGCCTAGATAAGAACGCCATTCTTTTGGGAAATATCCTAGGCATATATAAGGTGCCTTCAAGTTTTCTGTTACTGCTGAGAAATCAGAAGTTAAGACTTGTAAATCTGGGATATACTTGGAGCACTACTGTAACGCTCCCTTTGAAAATAGGCACATTGAGTCTTCTGAGATTGAGAAAGCTAGCGTTCAAGCTCCTAAAAGTATAGCAGCAGCCTATTATGAGTGAGTGAGAGAGTGAGTGTGTGAGAGAGAGAGGGAGCAGCGGCCCATCCCGTGGTCTGCATGTGGAGTTATGATTCTACTTTGACAATCTTCTTGGAAATGTATCCGAGACTAGTAAAGGGCATGGAGAGTATGAATAGTTTTTTATTTGGGTTAGGAGGAGCTGAGAATGGGCTGTTACTTGGCACATGCGAATCACGTGATCGATGTAAGAGGAGGAAATATCAATATTTGATTGGAAGTTATTCTTTTCCTTTTTTTTTTTTTTTTTTTTTTTGTTGACTGGGTAACTGTTTTTTTTTTTTTTTTGAGATACTTTTTGTTTTTGTTCGTATTACAAATGTGACCAAGGAAAAGCTAACACTTGCCCAGTTCAAAAAAAATCTTTGAACATGAGCATTTTGGATTTGAGAAATCTAGTAATATGCCCTATTATTGGGAGAGAAGTTTAGTCCGTCATCGGCTACGAGTCAAGGATACTCTGCCTCGTATAGAATGGGAGATTCTCTTTTTCTCAAGCGATATCTTTTGAGCTCAATCTCAGAGACAAAATTGTGAGACTCGATAGTCAAAGACGTACTAGTTGGATCCTTACCGCGGTATGCTTGAACATCAAAACGGATAATATCTCTTGCTAGGATGGAGACGGATCCATCCGTATAAACCCAAAGTCCTCTATCCACAACATGTCCCTTTCTCCATCTTGCTAGCATACCCCTTTTAGATAGAAAAAAGAAAAAATAATAATTAATAACAAGTTTTCACCCCTGATGGTAAAAAAAAAAAAAAACGTAGAGTTGAACAAAATGGGATAGCTCTTGCTCGTATATTTGGCATCCAAATATTGTGTTTATTACATGCCATCAAGAACAAATGTTGTGCTTTTACCCAAAAAAAAAAAAAAAAAAAATGTTGTGCCCACTTACAGCACCTGTAGTCGATCAGACCCTGTACTATATAAGAAGGATGCATGAAGTACATGGGGATCATTCAATGGACCAAGCAGATACAACTCACGTAATATTGCATATTTGTGATCTTAATTTTTTCAAATAGTTTGCATGGGTGATGTGATTCTGTCAGTCTGGAAAAAATTCAAAATCATGACGATCATGGCGATCCAATTAGTGCATTGCAAATATTTATTCCAGTACAATTTCAAAGCTCAGATTTTTTATGTGATGGTTGAGATTTCAAATAAAAGATCCATTGGGAGAGAGAATAATTCAACTTTAAGCTTTAGCTTGACCAAACTACGACTCCATATTCATTGGGCTCCTATTGAGGAACTCTTACGCTACTACAATTGTAGCCCATAGGATGGTTTTCCTAACGAGCCAGACCAGTCTCGAACCGAAGTTGGGCCATGCTATTGTTCTACTAAAAGAGTAAGGAACAAATAGCATAAAAAATTTGATATGGAGTGCACCATCTTATCCGATTGGTCCACATAATCATCACTTTGTAACATATATTTAATGTTTGCAAATTATTTTTTTATTTAAAAATTTTGTATGACGAAAATATTCCTACACTTTGGTTATGACACCCCTTCACAAAAATTATGAAACCCTTTCAAAAAATTATGATACCCCTGTCCTTTGAAAAACATTATGATACTCTTTCTTAAAAATTATAACACTTTTTTACAAAAATTATAATACTTTATTTTAAACAAAAAATCAAAGACAGGTGTCATAAATTTTTTGAAAGGCTGTCATAATTTTTGTGAAGGAGTGTCATAATATATCGTAATTTTTTTCTAAAGGATAGGGGTGTCATAATTTTTTTAAACGGGTATCATAATTTTTGTGAAGGTGTGCCATTATTTTTATAAAGAAATATCATTCTGTGAAGAGGTGTCATAATTTTTTCGAAAAGAAAGGAATGTCATAATTTTTATGAAACGATATCAAAATTTTTAAAAAAAAATATCATAATTTTTTTAAAAAATATTTTTATTATTTAAAATTTTAAATAAAAATATAATATTATAAATATTAAATATATATTAAAAAATAATAATTATATGATCCGATAAAATAAAATGGTACACTCCATATCAGATTTTCTAAACCGCTAGCGGTGTACAGAATTTCTAAACAAGCAAGTAGAGCGAGTACCAATTCGGTGCCCAAGCTGATTAGTATTCAAATTTGTGGTTACGCGGGCCCAAGCAATATAACAGTAACCACAGGCTTAGTTTTTAATGTTAGACCGCCCTCGGATTTTTCATGCCTGAAAAAGGATTACAAAACAACTAGGCCAGTTAACGTCATTGCTTTATGCTGGAATGAATTCTCTTTAAAAACGTGAAAGCAGTTCATATCATATTATAACTATTATAGGGTTAACTCACTTCATGATAAAATTAATCTCAACTAAAGGTCGAGCTCATCATAAAATTGATCTGAATCAGTAGCTGAACTCATTATAAAACCGATCTAAATCAAAAACTGAGCTCATCATAAAGTCGACCTAAATCTATGACCGAGCTCTTCCTAAAACAGACTTGAATCAAAGGCTAAGAACATCATGAAGCCGATCTGAACTGAAGACTGAATACTGATCTGGCTCAATCCGACTCATCTAAATACCGATCTGAGCTATCTGAATTTACTTCTGATGAAATATTATGATCAGTCTATATAAATACCGATCTGACTCATTTCAGTTCATATAAATATCAATCTGAAGCAAAGTGTTCCATATATCTGAAACGTTTGGAGTTTCATATAAT
Organism: Elaeis guineensis; assembly: GCF_000442705.2. NCBI lineage: Eukaryota > Viridiplantae > Streptophyta > Magnoliopsida > Arecales > Arecaceae > Elaeis > Elaeis guineensis. The sequence goes on along the minus strand of NC_026002.2, from coordinate 77,060,557 downwards.
GCTTGATCTCATCTCGATCTTTTACTGAGATGAACTATTACATTGACAGCCACAGTCATCCTATGAAAGCTGGCCACGATCTTACATGCAGCCACGCTATAACTCCTTCCCAGCTGACACATACAGCTAAATATGACCTCATTTTCAGCTAATATATACAGCTATACTCTAGCTCACCTATAGCTAGCCTCCAATAACCTAACAAACTCTCTAATAGTCTCATCAGCACCTCTATAAATAGAGGGTCAAGAGATCCTCCAGGTAAGTTCTAACTCCCAAGTCCCAAGCTCAAACTAGATCTTAAACTAAAAGAAGACTCTGCTGCTGGAACTCTAGCTCCCATAAAGTCACAAATCCTCTAGTTCCATACAAATCCTCTTGCTCTCTATTCTACTTTTTTTACCTCCTGTTTTTTAGGCTCAAATTGACTTAAGAATCGGAGGGTCAAAGATCGGAGAATCTCCATCGATTTTTGACTTGTTTTGCAGATTTCTTCAAAAGAGACTCAAATCGGATCACTGCAGCCACTCCAACATGGCTTCATCCAATCTCTCCATCTGAGATTTAAGCCTCGCAGCAATGGATTGATGCTAAAAGGAGGACCTTACCAAAAACTTTATGAAAAAATGATGAGTCAGAGAGCACAAGATAACTTTATACCTCCACCGTCTTCTTCTAGAGACATGTCAAAAGCAATTTCATCTCCTCTTCAATAAATATTAAAGGGCAGATGAAAGTTCTTTTCTGAAAAAGCAGTGCACTGACAATAAGCCTTTATTAAAGTTTTCTTTAATGTCTCAATTTTTATCCACAGGAGATCAGATCTCTCTGTGAAGTTTCATCAGGCCACATCACTTTATCATGCCACCCTTGAAGTCTTAAGCTGTCAACTCATGGCATTGATGGAGACAACCCCCACGTCTTGTAAAGTGACAATACTCACTAATGCAGAAAATTAAAGGGCCAAGCTCGGTGCTCGAGAACATGATAAAGGGCGAAAATGTCTCTTCCGACCTTCTTTTTTCTAAGATCCTCAAATAGAACTCCTGACCTTCATGGTAATAAACTCTCAAACTCCATCTATTATTCTATTTTTTTCTTGCAGGTCAACAGGTTCTTGAGCACGTGAGCGAAAAAAAGAAGAAGAAGAAGAAAGAAAAGAACAGGAAAGAAAAGAAAAGTGTGAAGGGCAAAGGAGTATGTCCCCTCCACTTAAGACCCCACGCACGCTCGAGCGACCCTCGGTGACCAAAATGCCATCCGATCTATGACCCACCAACATTCATGAGCCTCCCTATATCAAAATGCCTCCCGATCAGCGATCTTCGACGTTCGTGAGCCTCCTGGCATCAAAATGCCATCCCATCGGCAAGATCCCAACGTCCATGAGTTTCTCGACGTCAAAGCACCACCCGTTCGACCACTTATTAGATTTCCATCATTTCATGCATGCAAAAATTTTTAAAATAAGTATGCAGTAGAATTTAAAATTTTTAGATTAAATCTAATTTAATCTAAGCATGCATAAGATCAAATTTTAAAATGATAAACAGGATCATCATATGTGAGATAGGATTTAGATACAGAAATGAAATAGAGAAAAATAAATAGAAAATATACCTTGGCATGGATCAACTTTCATCGTGAACTGATGATCATGGATATTTTTCGAAGGTCCTTTGTAGCCGCATAAGCGTTCGATATCTATGAGTATCCATACAAGACTCTGATTTGATCAGAAGCTTTTTGATCTCAACGGAGTGCTAGCTCCCTTGCAGAGATCGCATCTTGATGGTTGAAATTTTTTTTTTCTCTCAAGACACTCTTAGAGAAGAAGAAGAAGTAGGAGGATGTTGATCTCTACACTAGAGATCATGAGAAGAACCATTTCTTCTCTTTTCTTCCTAAAACCCATGCACCAAATCTCTATAATAGAGATGTAGGAATTTTTGTTCAACTTTTGGACAAGAAGGAGAAGAGAAACCCATGTCTAAATATGGAAAAAAGGTGAAGAGAAGATGTCCAAAACAACCAACTTTTGATTGTGTAAGAAAGAAAAGATGAAAGCCATAACAAACCTCACGCCTCCCTTCTTCACGTCATCCCTCTTCTCATAGTTTTTCTCCATGCACAAATCCTCTCTTTTAGGCATCTTAACCTGATCCATATCATCTCTCATACGTCCCATGATGCATGGTTTAAATAGGGAAGAGATAGAGTTGATTTTGGATAGGAAACAAGAGTCCAAAACACCTAGGACTCTAGGACTTTTGATGCCACCAACCCTCCATAATTTTTCGCCCAGATTTTCTCACGAAAAGAGGGGATAAAGGAAACTTATTACACGCTAAAAAGAGGAGTGGGGCGTGGGGTATTTTGGGCATCAAAACCTGGTTGACGTGTGGGGCTTATATGGTGCATGGAAAGGAGGAAGTCCAAACCACATAGGACTCCTATTTAGGTGGCTGTTTAAACTAATTTAAACACTAATCAATCCTAATCATATTAAAACCTGATTAAATCCAAATAGATGAAAATTCAAATCTGATTTGGAGCTCAAACTATTAAGATTAGATATCACCTAATTGGAGAATGAGTCCTAGTCCTTTTGGACTCTCTCTTAGTACTTGAGTCAAACTTAATTTAATCCTAATCCAATTAGGATTTGGTGCACCCATGAAAATGAAAATTTTTAGTCCAAATAGAAACTCATACATCCTAGTCTAATTAGAAATTAAGTTAAATCCAAATCTTAATTCAAATAGGAATCATTCTCCCTTATAACCCAATCACGTTTGATCAAATCAAACTCATGTCAAGTCAAATTAAATCAAATTTAATTAGACTTGATGCAAGCCCTATAGCTCAATCAAGTTGAGCCACTTAGCAATCAATTCCCAATTAATTCTCTTTTAACTCACTAACTCTTTAGTGGGTTATTTGATTACAACTTTTACATTGGATCAATCATCAATTAAATTGATAATCAAATTCTGTCATGATTCATAATCGTAATTCAACCATCTGGTCAATCAAAAATCTCTTTGTGTGTGATCCTATAGGCTCTATTCTGTCTGATAGTGAGATATATTGTGATCTCTATCACAATATCATTGAAACTCTTTTCAATAGATTGAAACTCTTTTCAATAGATTGGAACAATTCTAACTCTGTCCACTAAGGATCATCGATCATCAAGATGATGCTTGTGGGTCTCACAATCCATCAGTGACACCTAACAGTATGTAGTGGCAATCTAGCAAAATAAAAGATAATGAACCTCTAGATAAAGTTAACGTATGATATAGTCCCTCTATCATAAGTTCCGACCGGATGGCAAGTCATGGATAAATCGTCAAATCTTATCATTGGTCATATGATAGATTCAATTAGCTCGAGTCCATATGTAATTCTATGAAAACTCTTTTCCATTAATCACACTGCTATGGTCATAAACTTAAGGACTTAGCCTCTTAAATCTCATAGGACTACTCCCTTTTGTTAGGATTGATAGATCTCTTTTTGATGCACACCCTACTCCTACAGTGGATCAACTGTCGTCAATATCCACTACAAGGACTCATTGAGACCCATGTTTATATATCAGTCAAACTCCAGTAGCCTCACTGCAAGTAATAGTGCCATCTCAGGTCAAAAAATCAGTCATACAACTGCAGCATCGAGAAAGTCACTAACGAGTGAGCAGACATCCATGTGACTTCTCATGTTGTCACGCTCAATGCTAGTTGTTCTCTAACAACCATCTGCACTCTCACTCCAGTATCACTATATCGCAGACTCGAGATCCATCTATCCAAAAGAAGTGATCCGTGCACTGAGCTATCTAGATCAATCACCATCCCCATGATGATCCTATGACCAAAAGCAATTTAAGAATTAACCATCAATGACACATGTCTCAAATTCTCAACTCTTTGAGAATATGTATCATCATCTTGTTAATCTCTTGGATGTTTCATGAACACATAAAATATGAATGATAATATAAATACCCATAAAGTATAAAATTATGTCCTAAAAATATAATGTGTCAGCCAAGATTGGCTTCTAGGACATACATCCAACAATCTCCAACTTGCACTAAAGCCAATCTGCCATATACTAAACCCCATCTTCATAAGATAGGCTTTAGTCTTAGGCTAGCTAAGTGACTTACCAGTGGGTCATTCACATCTCATATAGAGTTTGCTCTCTGTACCTCTATGTATTTCTACTTGAGATAGTCGCATGTTCTGCTGCTCTATGTGCTTGGATATCTGGTGAGACCTAGACTCCTTAACAAGGGTTATGGCACCATTGTCTTTGCAATATAGTATCACGGTATCTGATGGCATGACATCTAATTCTGCAACTAACATTAGAACCAGAATACATCCTATACATTTACATCATACTCAGCTTCCATCAATCGATTGTTTGTAACTCTTTCAAGATATCGACACAGGAACACATCCCATGATATAGATATTATACCATCAACATCAGACATAAAATTTGAATTGGTGTCTCCTCCCACTCCTAGCTTTGATCCTTCTTCAAAATTAAGAATATATCCTTAGTTCTTCTTGAGTACTTAAGGATATTTTTACAGCAGTCCAGCGCTCTCAGTCTGGTTACAACTGATATCTACTTGTGATATTCATAGTATTATCTATATCAGTTCAAGTACATTATATGACACATATCTATGTCTGAGAAGGTAGCAGACTCCTCTCTGAGATTTTTATGCTAAACCCTTTCAGCATCTACTCTCTGTACTTCATCTGTGAAAACACAAGCATCCAATTGCATCTATCTCTATAGATCTTTAAGACGCTCGCTTTATGTCTTTTATGGAGAAATCTATATTCAACTATATTTTAACCAATGTCAGTATTGGATACTCCCACTGACCCTTTTGAAAATATATAATTTTTTTTCTGATCAAACAATTTGATCATATCATTAAAATGAATATTTCAACTCCAAGATTATTATAGACTTTGTGATCTCATATCACAAGAAGTAAAATTTATAAGATATTTCATATAGAAATCTTCAAAAGATATCCAGTCAGAAAAGCTAATTCATATCTCTTTCTTGGAGTCGATGTCTTATATCGTCTCGTTGTAAGTTTTGGGATATCTCTATGCTCTCCATCTCCCATGAGAAATGATTTTCTCTATATCCTCTGTTAAGCATACCCAAGTACCTTTCGAGAGGATTGGAGATCCTATTATATGTATGAGGTGGAGAAGGAATATACGTCTACTGGCTTATCATGAATGGGTTCTTTAAATCCTATGGCTCGTTGCTCTTTAGAGACACTCTCTTCGAGCTTAACTTTCCTCCCACTACTTCATTTTGGTTAAATAATTTTTCAAGAAGATAGCATGTCGGGTCACAAAAATATTGTAATCCTATCAGAAAGTAGTATTCCAAACTCTTTTAGGATAAGCTTTATGGACCTATCCTCTAACATATCCACCTACTGTCCTTGACACAGGTTGGACATCCTTAGATCTCAAAATAATTAAGATTCAATTCTCACCATGCCATATCTCATACAATGTGGTAGGAACAGGTTTAGAGAGAACCTAATTTCATAAAAATAAAAGATGTCCCTAAAGAAATATAAATAAATCAGTGAAATTCATTATGGATCAGACTATATCTCATATAGTCCCATAACTCTTCTTATCTTATTGAGCTGAGATGTACTAAGAGCAGTCCAATATTAAACTATGCCATTTTATGAGATAACCGATAAATTTTTTTCATTGGTATTGTATCCTCGATCCGATCGAAGTATCTTTAGAAATTTTTTGATTTATTTCTCTACTTTATATTTGAATTTTGAACTTTTCAAAAATTTTAGATTTGTATCTCATATACTTATCCATACCATGACTGATCATCGGTAAAGATAACGAAGTAGAGACAGCTCTTTTCAGTAGCACATCACATGGGCTACACACATCAAATGTGTATAAGGATAAGTATCTCAATGGTCTTTTTTTTCTTGTCCTACAAGAGTAGCTGGGTCATATTTTTTCAAAGAGATGATGCACAAACTAGATATGACTCAGCAGTCAATGAGCCCAAAAGTCCATAATTCTTCAGTTTGTTAATCATTTCTTCTCTAATATGACTTAGCCATAAGTTCCATATATACTTTAGGTTTATCTCAATTTTGGATCTCTCAGATTCAATGACATTCACTGCTTGCTCAATTAAGTTCACAGATGCATCACCATATAAACGATAGAGACTGCCTCTAAGAACTAAATCCAAACGATAATCATAAATGACAGATACCCATGGCGACAGCAGCAACTCTTGTCCTATTGCCAATTTAAAAGTTACTTCCTCAGCTCTCTACCTTTTCATCGATTTTATAAAATCACTAGAGTCTATAGCTCAATTGGGAGAAAAGAAAATCAAAAGGATAGTAATGAGCAATTTCGACATACCTACTCTAGGCGTGTCTTTGTTTCTTTAGGCTCTCTAGGTATTTATCTCTGAACTCTTTCAAGGTTCCTTTATTAGCAACATTTTAATCAATTCAGATAGGATGCCAAGATGGTCTTTTATAGGTAGTTTATCATAAACTATCCATATAAATTAATCAGGAATCGCAGGATCAAATTCATAAGTAATTCCTTGTATATGATCATGTCGAGCCTTTTAAGCTCCTTAATATCTTTGATCATTATCAAATAACGATCATAGACTGACTGTCTATCATGCATCACATGCGTTGTGTGACTCTGATCACCTCACAACACTTGTAGATGAATCAACATGTCGTTGGCAGTGAACATGTGCTCAGCATACATTGAAATTTATCTAATATGGACTGAACATATAGCATCTATCTTTATTGACATTGTCCATCCACTCATCAAATATAGCTCATTGACTATGGATGGGATGAGTCGTTAATATTAGGATAATCTAGTAGAGAACATTACTTAATTTTTTAAAATTAAGAACAATTCTTAGATTTGTGAGCCAGTCTATGTAATTGATTTCAGTTAATCGATTGATATCTAGGATTTGAGTTAAAGGGTTGAAAGCTAACACAATAAACAACAGAGAGCAAAGATTCTAATTAGATGTTTGTACTTATTTTTTAATTTATTCTAAAGACTTTTAGATACAAAAAGAGACTTTCACTATTTTATCAGATCTTCCATATTCTCCGGGTGTAGAAATAAAAATTCTAACGCGATAACTGGATTTCTAGCGGGTACTACGGTCCTACCGATACCGTGCACCTCACCTAACAGTTATTGGTAACATGAATAAACATCGATGCATGGACAACTCTTTGCCCAGATTCTTCTCTAAGCATGTTACAGTCACTTGATCTCTAAGTCATATGGGCTCACCTAACAGTTATTGCCCGTACTTCTTAGTTAAGTCAAACCCACTATTCACAAGTAGGTGCAAAGCCGTCATTGGGTCTCTCACCTAACAGTTATTAGGTCCAACCCCATCTTTATTCTGGAGCAACTCTTTACTAATAGAGTGGTTGCGTATTTTCGATGCAACTGAATCATTATGACCAACCGAGAATAATCAATACCGGTAGCACGTCCGCATATCCACAATGGTGGAAGATCTTAGACTTAATATTTATGAAGAGATTTAAATTTAAGTCTCATCTAATCAGTCATTACATGATCGATCTAATTGGCATGGGCTAAATCAAACCATTAAGTAATCATATTTGAGACTCAATCTTTTAAATTGACCAGGTAAGTAGAGATTGAGGGGGGTCCCCCGTTACTTTCCTTAGACATCAATAAATTGATCAGATCAACGAATGGAATCAATTAAATAATCATCTTTCAATTACTTATCTTAGATACCAATTGAACAATTGATCCAAATAGATTGGCTTAGGTGAATCAGATTCGAGCCATAGAGCCAAATTAGATTTTTAGGTTAATCGATTCTACATATGGGTATCAATCGATTCGATCATCAATAATTGTATGATCTTAAGCTCTATTGACCTCACCCTAATCAATACTTGACTCGATTTGATCAACTGCTAAATCAATTTAGATCCAACATAATCAAATCAGAAATCCTTATGATGTAATCCAATTATATGACCTGATTTGATCTATCGATGACCAATCCCTCATGCACAAACACTAATTTTAAATCTTAAATCTAAATTTTTAGATATAAATTATTTGCATAAAAAGTATATTTTGATCTCGAAATAATTTTAAATCACACATACAAATATGTATCATATACATAAACAAATTCAGGTTATAGAAATAAATTTCAGTCCTAAACATGCTTTCATATATCACATATATGAATCAAAATAGATCTCAAAATTCTTTTCAGATCTAAACAATAAATATATATCACATATATGCTGAAAAAATTAGATCTAAATTTTTTTTAATTAAAAATTTTAACATTATTTTAGGACAACCATTCAGTCTTACAAGTTATGTCAGGACAACCCTTATGTTAGAACGACATCAAAACCTTTCAGATCTGAAATTTTTCTCTATAAATTTTAAATTTAAATCTCAATCTCATGCGTATGATGTGGCTCTGATATCACTATTAGATTTTCATAATTTCATACATGTAAAAATTTTTTAAAATAAATATGCAGTGAAATTTAAAATTTTTAGATTAAATCTAATTTAATCTAAGCATGCATAAGATCAAATCTTAAAACCATAAACAGGATCATCATATATAAGATAGGATTCAGATATAGAAATTAAATAGAAAAAAATAAATAGAGAATATACCTTGGCATGGATCAACCTTCACCGCGAATTGATGATTATGGATATCTTCCGAAGGTCTCTTGTAGCCGCATAAGTATCCAGCCTCTACGGATATACACACGAGACTCTGATCTGATCAGAAGCTTTTTGATCTCATCGGAGTGCTAGCTCCCTTACAGAGATCGCATCTTGATGGTTGAAAATTTTTTTTCTCTCAAGACTCTCTTAAAGAAGAAGAAATAGGAGGATGTTGATCTCTACACTAGAGATCATGAGAAGAATCCTTTCTTCTCTTTTCTTCCTAAAACCCATGCACCAAATCTCTATAATAGAAATATAAAAATTTTTGTCCAACTTTTGGACAAGAAGGAGAGGAGAAATCCATGTCTAAATATAGACAAAAGGTGGAGAGAAAATATCCAAAACAACCAACTTTTGGTTGTGTAAGAAAGAAAGGATGAAAGCCATAACAAACCTCACGCATCCCTTCTTCACGTCGTCCCTCTTCTCATGGTTTTTCTCCACACACAAATCCTCTCTTTTAGGCATCTCAACCTGATCCATATCATCTCTCACACATCCCATGATACATGGTTTAAATAGGGAAGAGATAGAATTGATTTTGGGTAGGAAACAAGAGTCCAAAACACCTAGGACTTTAGGACTTTTGATGCCACCAACCCTCCATAATTTTTTACCCAGATTTTCTTGTAGAAAGAGGGGATAAAGGGAACTTATTACATGCTAAAAAGAGGAGTGGGGCATAGGGTATTTGGGCATCAAAATCTGGTTGACATGTGTGGCTTATATGATGCATGGAAAGGAGGAAGTCCAAACCACATAGGACTCCTATTTAGGTGGCTGTTTTAAACTGATTTAAATATCAATCAATCTTAATCATATTAGGACCTGATTAGACCCAAATAGATAGAAATTTAAATCTAATTTGAAGTCCAAACTATTTAGATTAGATGTCACCTAATTGAAAAAGAAGTCCTAGTCCTTTTGGACTCTCTCTTGGTGCTTGAGTCAAACTCAATTTAATCTTAATCTAATTAAGATTTAGTGCACCCATAAAAATAAAAATTTTTAATCCAAATAGAAACTCATACATCCTAGTCTAATTAGAAATTGAGTCAATCCCAAATCCTAATTTAAATAGGAATCATTCTTTCATGCAATTTAGGTTATCTTATAACCTAATCAAATTTGATCAAATCAAATCCATGTCAGGTCAAATTAAATTTAATTTAATTAGACTTGATACAAGCTTCATAGCTCAATCAAATTGAGCCACTTAGCAATCTAATTGCCAATTAATCCTCCTTTAACTCACTAACTTTTTAGCAGGTTATTTGATTGCAACTTTTGCATTAGATCAATCATCAATCAAATTGATAATCAAATTCTGTCATGATTTATAATCATAATTCAACCATCTGATCAGTCAAAAGTTTTTGTATGTGACTCCATATATTTTATTCTGTCTAGTAGTGAGATATATTATGATCCCTATCACAATATCATTGAAACTCTTTTTAATAGGTTGGAACAATTCTAACTCTGCCCATCAAGGATCATCGATCATCAAGATGATGCTCGTGGATCTCACAATCCATCAGTGACATCTAGCAGTATGTAGTGACAATCTAACGAAATAAAAGATAATAAACCTCTAGGTGCAGTTAAAATATGATACAGTCCCTCTATCGTGAGTCCCAACCGGATGACAGGTCATGGATAAATTGTCAAACCTCATCATCAGTCATATGATAGATTCAATCAGCTCAAGTCCATATGTGATTTTATGAAAACTCTTTTTCATCAATCACACTGCTATGGCCATAGACTTAAGGACTCAACCTTTTAAATCCCATAGGACTACTTCCTTCTACTATGATCGATAGATTCTTTCTTGATGTGCATCCTACTCCTACAGTGGAATAATTATCGCTAATATCCACTACAAGGACACATTGAGACTCCTGTTTATGTATCAGTCAAACTCCAGTAGCTTTACTGCGAGTAATAGTGTCATCTCAGGTCAAAGAATCAGTCATACAACTACAGCATCGAAAAAGTCACTAATGAGTGAGCAGACATCCATGTGACTTCTCATATTGATCACGCTTAGTGCTAGTTGTTCTTTAACAACCAACTGTACTCTCGTTCTAGTGTCACTACATCACAGACTCGAGATCCATCTATCCGAAGGAAGCGATCCGTGTACTGATCTATTCGGATCAATCACCATCTCCATGATAATCCTATGATCAGGAATAATTTAGAAATTAACCATCAATGACACATGTCTCAAATTTTCAATTCTTTGAGAATATGTGTCATCATCTTATTAATCTCTTGGATGATTCATGGACACATAAAATATGAATAATAATATAAATATCCATAAAAATATATTATGTGTCAGTCAAGATTGACTTCTAAGACATATATCCAACAGTATGTTTCCTCCACTCAAGACCCCACGCATGCCCATGCAACCCCCGATGACCAAAGTGCCATCCGATCAACGACCTACCAACATTCATGAGCCTCCCTACATCAAAATGCCTCCCGATCGGTGATCTCCGATGTCTGTAGCCTCCTGGCATCAAAATGCCGTCCGATCGGCAAGATCCCGACGTCCATGAATTTCTTGACGTCAAAGCGCCACCCGTTTGATGACCTCCCGATATCCATGAGCATCCTGATGCCAACTTCTGCCGATTTGGCAGCCTTAGTGGTCTCCGACTACCCTCCCGACATTTGCGCACATTTTCGGCCCAAGCACCGTCAGATTGGCGACCCCCACTGTCTCTGGCTCTCTTCCCCACATCATGTGCATTCTTGGCACCAGGCTCCACCAGATTGATGGTCCCACTATCTCCGACTCTCCTCCCCGCATCCATGGGCATTCCTGTTGCCAAATCCGATCAAGCTGGTAATTTTTTGAGCCCCTATGCATCTGCCACCTCTAGATATCAAGCCTGTAATTTTTTGGACTCCTGTGCACCTTGCCACCTCTAGCATAAAACATCGATGGTCCGATGTTCTCCTAATTGACACATGCCTCTAGCATCAACCACTGTCACCATCAAACCGGTAAGCTCCCAAGCCCCTGTATGCCTCCCGGTGCCAAATACCGTAGGATGGTGATTTTCTGACATCAAAAACTCCATCAGATTGGCGATTTCTCTACGTCAAAACCTCCACATCAATGGCCTTGTGGCATCAAAACCTTTCAGATCGATAAGTTCCTCGAGTTTCTATCTCTTACGTGCAGAATCAACAGCATCCGGGCTCTTGTGTGCCTTGCCACCTCCCGACGTCAAACATGTCAGGCTAGTAATATCCAGGCTTCCATGCACCTCGCCACCACCTGGCATCAAGCATTGTCAGCTCGGTCCTTATCGAGTTCCTTGGCATTTTCGTGTGCCTCTTGGAGCCAAGATCAGGTCATCATCGAGATCCCCGACACTTCTATGCGCATGCAGGGACTTCAATCAACTCCTAACAGATTGTTTCTCCTTCTCCGCATGCATCTGACCTCGGACAATGCTGAGGAGACCTATGGGTCTCAGAAGCTCAGGTCAAAATTGATCAAAAAAAAAGAAGAGAGAGAGCCTAATCTTCAGCCAAAATTAAAATGATCCTAAGCACAGATCAAGCCCGAGCCGAACAACAAGCAGTCAAGTAGAACTCACAAGTTCTCAAATAAAAACTCTTGATAAAGGACTCTTAAGCTTCCATCTGCTATTTTTTTTTCTTTTCCTTCTTACAGGATCAAAGTACAAAAGTAAGGTCCAGCCAAAATTAAAATCATGACCGAATTGAAGTCAAAATCAAGCCAACTGAAGCAAAAGCAAGCCCGAATTGAGGCAAAGCTTAAGCCTAAGCTAAGGCAAAGAATAGAAATGAGTCAAACATAACTCAGAAGCTCTCAAGTAAAACTTATAATCTCCATGGTAATAGATTCTCAAGCCCCATCTATTATTTTACTCCTTTCTTGCAGGACAATAGGTTATCCTGAAGCACATGAGCCAAAACAAAAATTAAACAAAGTTATGATGAGTATCAAACCCAAAGATAAAGAGAGGCTCAACAAGAAATCTAGCTTAGCAAAAAGTTGACCTCATTAGAAGAGAGAAGGCTGAGCTCATGAAAAAGCCAACCTCAATAGAAAGGTCAACAGCGGCTCATCAAGAAGTCTAGCTCATCGAAAAGCCGACCTCATTAGAAGGAAGAAGGCTGAGCTCATGAAAAAGCCAACCTCAATAGAAAGATCAACAGTAGCTTATCAAGAAGTCTAGCTCATCAAAAAGCCAACCTCGTTAAAAGGATGAAGACTGAGCTCATGAAAAAATTGACCTCAACAGAAAGGTCAACAGCGGCTCACCAAGAAGCCCTGCTCATCAAAAAGCCAATCTCATTAAAAGGATGAAGGTTGAGCTTATAAAAAATCCGACCTCAACAAAAAGGTCAACAACGGCTCACTCAGAAGCCTAGCTCATCAAAAAGTTGACCTTATTAGAAGGATGAAGGCTGAGCTCATGAAAAAGCTGACCTCAAAAGAAAGGCTCATCAGGAGGTGAGACACCCAATCTCCAGATAAGATCTTCTTAAAATTCAATCCTCATGATTGGTAGAGCTCCGAGAGACATAAAAATAAGATCTTTTCAAAATCTAATCCTCAAGATTGGTAGAGCTCCAAAGGACATAGAGATAAGATTTCCTCAAAATCTAATCTTCAGAATTGGTAGAGTCCTGAGAGGCATAGAGATAAGATTTTCTCAAAATCCAATCCTCCAGATTGGTAGAGCTCCAAGAGGTATAAATGGAGATAAGATCTCCCAAATACCAATCTATGGATCGAGATTATCTCTCAGCTTGATAAAATATCAATCTGAAATCGAGGATATCTTAAAAATATCGATCTTAAGGTCAAGATTATCTTTCAATTCTATAAAATACTAATTTGAAGGTTGAGATTATCTTTCAATTCTATAAAATACTGATCTAGAGATCGAGATTATCTTTCAGTTCTATAAAATATCGATCTGAAGGTCCAGATTATCTTTCAGTTCTATAAAATACCGATCTGAAGGTCGAGATTATCTTTCAGTTCTATAAAATACTGATCTGAAAGTCGAGATTATCTTTTAGTCATATAAAATATTGATCTGAAGGTCGAGATTATCTTTTAGTTCTATAAAATACCGATCTAAAGATTAAGGTTATCTTTCAGTTCTATCAAATACAGATCTGAAGGTCGAGGTTATCTTAGATTTCTATCAGATACCGATCTCAAGATCAAGATTATATTTCAGCTCACGTAAATACCGACCACACAATCGAGGTTATCTTTTCAGCTCTACAAAATACTGACCTCAAGGTCGAGATTATACCAACCTCAAGATTTAGGTTATCCTACAAAATACCGATCTCCTCATACTTGAAATTTTGAAAATCTTCAAAAGTATTTTTAATAAAAAATACTCTGATAAGCTTATTCTTGCACATTATCTTCCAATATATGAAAATTCAATCTCTAAATTGGTACAGCTCCGAGAGGCACAAACGGAGATTAGATCTCCCAAATATTGATTTACAAATCGATATTATCTTTCAACTCATATAGATACCGACCTCAGGATTGAAGTTATTTTAGTATTCTATCAAATACAGATCTCCAGATCGAAGTTATTTTGAAATTCTGTTACTGATCTTTGAATCGAAGTTATCTTGAAATTCTATTATCGATCTTCGGATCGAGATTCTATCAAATATCGATCTACGGATCAAGGATATCTTAAAATTTTAATAAAAATATGATTTACTTAAGGCTGCATCGGATAAAGATTTGCCACCTCGAATAAGCTGAATTTATTTCTCGGACTTCTTTCATCCAAAAATTAAATCTTTGGACTCAAAAGTGGAGGACAAGTATTGTGGAAGTTATCCCATCTCATCATAAAACCAACCTCAACTGAAGGTCGAGCTCATCATAAAGCTAACCTGAACCAGAGGCTGAGCTCATTACAAAATCGACCTGAACCAAAGACTGAGCTCATCATAAAGCTGATCTGAACCGAGACCAAGCTCATCCCAAAATCGACTTGAATTAGAAGTTGAGAACATCATGAAACTGACCTGAATTGAAGGCTAAATGCTAATTTGACTCAACCTGGCTCATCTAAACACCGACCTGAGCTATCTGAATTGACTTCTGATGAAGTATTATGATCAACCCATATAAATATCGACCTAACTCATTTCAGTTCATATAAATACTGATCTGAAGCAAAGTGTTCCATATATCCGATACGTCCAGAGTCTCATATAATGCTTGATCTCACCTCGATCTTTTATCGAGATAAACTATTACATTGACAGCCACAGTCATCCTGTGAAAACTGGCCACGATCTCACATATAGACGTGCTACAACTCATCCCTAGCGAGCACATATAGCTAAGTATGACCTCATTTCCAGTTAACACATATAGTTATACTCTAGCACACCTACAACTGGCCTCCAACGGTCTAACAAACTCTTCTAACGGTCTAATTAGCCCCCCTACAAATAGAGAGCCAAGGGATCCTCTAGGTAAATTCTGACTCCCAAGTCAGAAGCTCAAACTAGAGCTCAAACTAGAGGGAGACTCTACTGTTAGGACTCTAGCTCCTACAAAGTCACAAACCCTTCAGTTCTACACAAATCCTCCTACTCTCTATTCTATTTTTTTCACCTCCTATTTTCAAGACTCAAACTGACTTAAGCATCGGAGGGTCAAAGATCGAAGGATTTCTACAGATTTTTTACTTATTTTGTAGGTTCTTTCGAAGGAGACTCAGATCGAATCGCTATAGCCACTCCAATATGGCTTCATCTAATCTTTCCGTCTGAGATTTTGAGCCTCGCAGCAACAGTAACATTAAAGTGTTGTAATAACTTGTTTAATTTACTTTCCCATTGGAGTTGGCTGGCTCGTCGGTGAGAATGAGTGATTGCCATGGTATAGCCTAGATATAAGTATCTCGTTCACTCTAAGAACAGGTTTGGTTAGAAGGAGTTAAATTTTGATATGGAAATAGAAATGAGTGACTCCCATTCTAATTATTTAGTTGAGAAAAATCACATTCTCATTCAGATTCCAAAAAGAAAAGAGAATATCCCAACCCTCCAAAATTCAATCCTTAATCTCCTCTACAATTCAAATTCCATTCTAATTTTAATTCTAATTTCAACCACTAAACAAACATATCAAAAGATCTGGCCATTTCGATTTATTTTCTAATTCATT
The DNA here is from genome assembly GCF_000442705.2 of Elaeis guineensis. Taxonomy (NCBI): domain Eukaryota; kingdom Viridiplantae; phylum Streptophyta; class Magnoliopsida; order Arecales; family Arecaceae; genus Elaeis; species Elaeis guineensis. The sequence continues at coordinate 77,044,477 of NC_026002.2, read as the reverse complement.
CCGATTTTGATTTTTATCGTGAACCAAATATGCCCTTGCTGACTTCTAGTGAAAAATGAAGCACAGATATTACCCCATCAATTCATGGATGATTAGACGGGTTGGAGCGGCAAATAGAATGATAAAACCAACTTTTACAGAGGAAAAACCTTTGTTGCATCCGGAAGATAGCATTCTTTGAAAGATGAGGACCTACGTGAGACAAAGAAAGGCAAAAGGCAAAAATATCTGAAATCAGCCAAAGTTGCTGCTCTAGACTGGAAGGAGACAAACTTCGCCTGATGTTGCCCGCAGCTATTCTCACGTACACTGCAGAGATAATCATATTCTAAGCATAAAACTGGTAATGGGTCGGCCCAGTCAGTGGCCCAACTCCAAAGCCAACGCAGTGAACGTAGCTGCAACTTGGAAGGCTGAAGGGCAAAGAGGCCGAGGCTGTCGTGCACGTGCTCTGCGAGTTCCGTGGGAATCGAGACTTCAAAACCCCTCGCACATGCCGTCAGTTCCATCTGCTCTGTTTCCCATGCGCTGCGTCGGAAATCTCTCCCGTCTGCTTGCGGAGACACCACTTTTTTTCCTGACCACCCAACAACGAAAGTGAGTGCAGTCCTCCCGGTTCCACTTACCGAAAAGAGAGAGATCAGGGAAGGCAGGTGTTGTTGTTTCTACTTTCGGGCCCTGCATTCACGTTACCAAAATAGTGCTTGTCTTTTAGTTGGACGAAGATGATGGTCTGAATTATCAAATCTGATCTATTTTAAATAAAATAAATTTTATCTGATATGAATAATATTGAGATATATCGATTGATCTCTGTATATCGATTTATTTTCGGACTGATCCGATCGATGTCCGATTCTATCCATCGAACCGACGAACGATTCCGACAATAACTCCAACAATGACTGTCAATAATGGCTGCCGACAATATCCGATCGAAGATATACCGGTCGAACAGATTCATACTGTTTCCGACCGATCGAGCGGCCGAATCCATATCACCGACTCACTGTCGGTGATGGTAGCCGACGTCCAACTTTCACAAGGTATCAGATCAGCCGACGGTGTCTTCGAGTCACCACCCGATGACCCGGCAATCGAATACCGACATACAGTCGACCAGCCCGTCCAAATGTCATACAATCATTATGGACTGTTCTCCTGCCAAGAACATGCTGTACGATCGCCGTGGGGTATTGTCCTGCTAAGGACATGGGTTAATGACCTGACAACCCACGCCGATTTGACAGCTCCTGGCGATTTGACTACTCCCCAGTTGTCTGCACCATTAATGACGGGACCATACCGCATTCTACTATAAAATGGGGTAAGACAACAGTCTTGGTAAGCATGGGTAAGCTCTCTGAAGCGCCTTTAAGCTCTTGAGCTCTCTAACTCTCTCCCTCTCGTTGAGTTTCACTATTACCTAATCTTCTCTCTGACTTGATCGTCGGAGGGTCTCTACTAGATGCATCTCCGATCAGTGAGGACTTTTCTTGCAGGTGCGCGACCCCTACGATCGGACGATGAAGGGATTGGCCGCAACAAATAATAGTACGATTCATTCCAAATTTTATCCTTTACTTAAAAATTTATTATTATCAAAATATAAGAAACATATATATATATATATATTAATTATATAAAAATCACATCAATCGATTATTTTTATATATTTTGTTTCCAAGCCCCTAAACAATTTGACTTATTTGACTTATGTGTGAGCAATTTTTTATTAAAATATATTTTAATTATTGATGTACATTAAAATTCTCCTCATATAATCTCATTAATTATAATTATAAATGACAACTATCTAGTCCTATCCAATTTGATCCATTACAATCCGTCTCATCTATTATATCTAACCTAAAATAGATATTGGATGAATATGGATATAAAATTTTTATTACAAAATGGATATAGATATTGGCCGATTCAATCTATATTCGATCTATTACCATCCCTAGATTTGAAAACTATAATCAAAGAGGGAGCAATACGCCTCATAGATTTAATCAAGTTTAGATTATAGGCTTTTGGAGTGGGTTGTCCAAACTCACATGCATGGCAAATAAAATTGATTTATAATAATTTAGGATGTTCCATTTATTGCATTTTAGAGGTCAGATTAGATTTTTGGGATTTTATTTGGATTTAGTTTGTATCTTTTGCATGAAAAAATAATTAATTTTTTTTATAATATCAATCATTGAATTGGTTGATTTTTGAGATTTTATTTGCATTTAGTTTGTATCTTTTATATAAAAAAATAATTAATTTTTTTCATAATATCAATCATTGAATCAAACTTTATATGGTTCTCAAAGTGCTTCAAATTCCATCATTCTCTGTTTGCATAGATGTCAAAATGATTGTTACATGATCCAATGATAGCTCAATGCGGAGGAAGATGAATCTATCGTTTCGTTTTCATCTTTTTCTTCTCCTGCGTGGAAGGTTCAAGCTGAACCCTTTTTTTTTTTTTTTATAAATTAAAAAAAGAATGATGAGAGTGGCCTTTCTAAGATGGGCTCAAGGTCTCTCCTAGTGCAGGCATTATTGAGAAGATGGGTGTCGAACCAGTAGACTAAAGACTTGTTGCCACCATACCTTTGGATAACCACATGTACAATCACGGTAGAACTGGAAATTTTTTTTTTATGTGCCTTTAATTCATGCATATCGTTTAGATTTAAAAACAAAAAAAAAAAAAAAAAAAAAAATTGACTTCTACGACTCTTAGTTTGAAAACTGGTACTTCCACATTTGTACACTACATAATTTCAGAACACTAATCCCTCGTGGGATGGTAGAATCAGGTTTGCTAAGTTGAAACAACTTCAAAGAGCGGAAAAAAAAATCCACAAGAAATCAAAGCAAATACCCGCTCCCTTTCTCGCTAAGCCATGCGAGCTTGCATGAATAGGGAGTTGATCTAAAATGATTCTACAATAATTTACCAGATTATTTGGCTAGAAAATTGTGTTGGACCAGCTTAAGACATGCAAATTAACCGGACGGTATTAGAATACAATCTTTTTTCTCATTACTGCTACATGCAATGGAAAATGTTCAAAAAATTATAAAAGCTAGCGCAGATGAATCGGATATCCTACCCCACATGTAACCAAGATTTAGATTAATTGCTGGACTAGAGATAGCAACAGGTAGAATTTAGATCGGATATTATACTATCCATTCTCAAATTCGAACTTAATATTCCATATATCCAAATCTTACCCGATATCCGATTGGATAAGAAAACAGATATGCATCCCCATATCCAATAGATTCAAGGATATGTGCGGATAACCTATTTTTCCATATTCAATTTATACCCACTTTATGTCTATCCTATACCTCCAAAAAATAAACAACCAACATAATTTTATACATATTACCAATAAAAATAAAATTAGCAATTCAACATAGAACATAATTTATAAGTCCAAATTTATAGAAATCAAACATAAAAATAATATTACAATTCAATATAAAATATATAAATAATCAAAATAATTTTATACATATTATCAATCAAAATAAAATTATCAAAATAAAATTATAAACATACATATTTGGATAGAGATTCGACTATTATCCATATCTGTAGGTTCGGATCGATTTTAGATTCGAATTTAAATAGAAAATAGTACTATCCATATCCTACTTATATCTGTATTATATTTTTTTAATTTTATTTTAATTTTATTAAATTTTATTATTTAAATTTAATTAAATTTAAATAAAATATATATTTATCGGATCGGATCGGTTTTGTTACCCTATCATGGATTTTATGCAGGAGTCTTCTTTGCCTATCCTATTGTATTGTACTCACATCGGTCACGGAACCAAAGCATATACATCAATTCAAGCTGTCAACTCAATGGGCAATTTCAACGGAGGGTGTCTTCTTGGCCTTGGGCAGCTACGCAAGGACTGGGGCCGTCTGGGTATCTAGTACAGTTACCTTATTAGGAAGATGACTACATTCATCCAAGGAATATTTCAATGTTGACAAGGGCCAATAAAACAAAGAATCAGAGGATGGTATTGCGTACTCTGCACAAGACCTGCTTAATTTTGTACTTATGGACCAGTCACGGGCTAAGGTGCATCATTAGTTATCCAAACGTTTTCTTCTCCCTCTTCTTCTTCTTCTTTTCTTTTTTTTTTCCCTTTTTTTTTCTGTAGAGATAAGTTATCCGAACGTTAACGACGCTGATTGGATCAAGTTAAAGACAAAGCAAACATACTAATAAGATTTTTTTTTTTTTTTGAGAATATGGTGTGTGGTTAGTCAAGCTCGCATCCTATATAATATTATTTAACTTTTTTGAATGTACATATAAATTTTATTTGATTGCCATTGTATCATATATTATTTGATGAATGCTAAAAACCATTGGCGTACCATTAATTGATCCGAAACGCAGTTTGACATGTAAATCAGGACAAGAAATCTAATGGTAAAAATCAAAAGGATAAAGATTACAAAGAAAAGTTTGAAATTTTACTTCTTATGTTATTAGTTGGATGGTGTTGCCATCCAAAATCCGATACGGTGATTAGAGGATTCTGACAGGTCTATACTTCAATAATCCACAATACATCTCCTGTATATTGAAAAATTGATTTTAGTTGAGCCCTCCGATATTTAAGTCAGAAAATATTTTAAAAAATAATAAAAAAATAAATAAAAAATTTGATTTTTTTTTTTTTTTTAAGAAATGAAAGAAAGAGTTTGAATACCTCTTTTGGGTGTTGGGCCTTTCTTTTATTGATGAAGAGTTTTTTTTATGGATTCAAATTTTAGAGTTCTTGATTCAATGAGAAGAAATTTATGCTTTTTTTTCATCTAAACCAATCCAAATATTTGAGTTAAAATAAAATTCAACTTCTCTACACCATGTATCAACTTTTAATTTGTTGGTATATTTTAACCACATTAGATGTGATAATAAAATGATAAGAGAGCATTAGAGTTCACCGGTATGAAAATTGTAAGAAATTATGCCGTAATGGATATGTTAATTTCACATACTTTCTATGCTTATATTATTATTATGGTCAATGTTACTGTTCTTAGCATCAGCAACAGTGATAGTAGTAATACATAGCTATAGTAGATCTTTGTAAACTTGAAATGGATGCTGTTGTGGTAGGGGGCGAACCTACGATGGTTGTGGCCAAAGGTTCATGGCTTGGTATATAAGGTATTGTTAGTTCTAATCTATCGACTTTACGATTTTGCCTTTCAAAAGATGCCTCACACGAAAAAGATGGTCTTTTTTTATATAAATCAAAGTCTTTCTTGACTCATAATCAATATGAGACTAATGATGCTCTTCCTTCTATACCACAACATAGCTCTTCGATTAAAAAAGTTCTGAGTACGAACAAGAAGTGCCCTCCTCTTTTATGGCATGCCACTATTATAGCCAAGGACTTATAGCTTGGCATGTAAGGTATTATCTGCTTTAACCAATGGATATAATAATTTTGCCCTTCAAAAGGTGCACAACATAACTGTTATGACCAATGGCTCATAGTTTGGGACGTGCCTCACGATCTTATTCTTTAAGAGCTCATGGCTCGGCATGTAATGTATTATCCACTCTGATCTATGGGTCTCACGATTTTATCCTTCAAAAGATGTCTCACATAGAAAAGATGATCTCTTTTTATATAAGTCAAAGTCTTTGAATCACAACCAATATGAGATTAATGATATCCTCTCTTCTACACCATAACAGATGCCATCCAATTTCAGTTTGAATTAGATCTTTTCAAACCTGGGCCAATTATCCAAATTTATCTTATTCAGCTTAAGTTGGTATGATCCCATTCAATTATAACCAACTCAATCATCATTCATCTCGTCTCATGCCACAGTCCAAATCTCGAGCTTCCAACCATATCATACTGACGTGGGGGGTATTATTAGGTGTTGTTTAGCAAAGGATAATATTTTACATCACCCTAATAATGTAAGTTAGGTGATCATCTTGTTTGATATTACAAAATCCCATCTAATAACAAAAAATCCAATAATAAATTCGATCATAGCATCATTACATTGTCCAGTGATGCTATTACCACACATATGCTAGGTAATAGCATATTATCGGATATTGATGATGTGCTAAAGTTATTTTAGGACAAAAACATCCCTGATTAATAAATTGGAGAGAAAAAAAAATCCCTCCTAATCTCTTTCTTTTCTTTGACTTTTATCTTTAATAACACCCCTATTAAAGATGTCTATTTTATTTTGATTCGTAGGTATGGTAAATTGGTATAGATATCTTTTATTTATCTACTACATATATATTTTATTTTTATTGACAGGTTTAGTTAAATAGTATGGATATCTTTTATTTATTTATTGGATGTCTATTTTATTTCTATAGACATACATTATTAATTGGTATGAATGGATCATGCTAAATTCTTTATATTTTTTTTTCTCATTTTGTTTTGATCGACTAAATCATTTATAACAATCAATCCTGATACTGATGGTCAAAATTGACTAAATCTAGCTAAATTCGATTATATATAATATTATCATCATATCATTTTATAGTCTAATCAGTATAGATATACAATATAATAATAATAATAAATATTATTATTATTATTACTATATATTTTTATGAAAAATTGTGAATGAATAATATTTAATCAAGTTATACAGTAATTATTACATACTAATATCTAATGATATTTTATATATTATCATAGTCAATCATTTGATGATATATTAAATATAAAAAATTATTATTTTAATATTATTTTAATAATATATCAAACTTGATGAAAAATATACCGTCTCAATATTTACGCACCATCTAAATGCTCACATCATCTCGACGATCGTATCGTCCAAATAACAGCATCTTACTGTATAAAAGCTCACTACACCAGCGCAGGAATAGTCAGTGGATAACTAAAAGTTTTACGTTCGGTCAAGGTGTTGAGTGACTTTAAAAGAAATCAACAGCCCTAAGGAAGGCACTCACATTGGGTGCGGAACACGTATTAGTGGGTTAGAAAAACGGTGATTATGGATTTTGTCCTAAATCGGAGATGGGCGGTTCTTCTTTTAGAGGAGTGGGCCTCCCTTTTTATTGATGCCCTCTCCCCTCCGATCTTGGCATTCGATGCTGTGTCGGGACTGGAGACAGTGACGTGTTCCCACTCCCCACCCACTTCCTCATGCGCACGTTACCCCACATCACCTCTCAACCTCCCCCGCCCCTTCCCCACCTCTCGATGTCGACCCAAACAAGCCCAAACCTTTATTAACTCAAGATCCCATACCAGGCTAACAAACCAAACAGGGGGGGTATTTGAGGGAATATATCATAATCCAAAAGAAGAGTAATCGATCTAAGGAAAGAGTAATAATGCATTACCCCAGGGATAGCATGTTACAAGAGAGAGCAAGAAGAGGGAATAGCTGGATAACTGGATAAGTACGATGGTCCTCTCCCCTTTTTTTTTCCCCTCCGATGAAGGATGGATCTGGAAAGAAAGAAGCATAGCTTCTGATAAGCCACCGCAGAAGTAGAAGCAGCGGCAGCCTGGGGCGGCGGGGGTATCCTATACTTGCCGTGAGCCGTGGAGTCAGAAAGCCGAGATAAATAAAGAGCACAGCCAGAGTCTTCACAGGTTTATTTATGAAAGAAAGCTGAGACACCAAGTCTTCAAACTACAGATCTCGTAGTCTATGAAATCGGTGCATCTCTATGGTTTAGAAGGTGCGTCTTAGAACTAGTCTGATCTACGATTCTTACTTGCTTATGTTCTAGGATCCTTACAGAGGGTGCAACTAGTGTGGTTTTGGTTGCCTAATTCAATTCATATAAACGACTTTCCGGTGTCCCATGGAAATATAGTTTAATATTAATCCTCTCCAGCTCTCTTTCTGTTGTTTTGAAATATATATTTTGGGAGATCTGGTAAAAAGCGAGGAAAGCAAGTCAGTTGGCTTTGATCCCTTCAAGGGAAGAGTTGTAAGGAAGAGGAGGAAATTCTAAGGGAAGCTCAAATTTTGAAATTAATGAGATGTTTTGTTCTTGGACCCATAACTCTTCAGTTTCTTTCATCAAGGACTACCAGCAGGAAGTCAAGGAATATGGAAGAAAATGGAAGTGAAGAGTAGAGAATAAATTGTTATCTGGATCCTGCGGTAGATGAATAAATTTAATAAGGGAGTAGTAGAAACGGCAAGCTATAAAAGACGAGAAACTTAGTATAGGTTCCCTTGTCTTAGTTGGTCTATTGAGCTAATACTCGAAGAAGAAAAGCTGGCGAACCGGTGGTGGGCCGGCAGCGTGGCCATGGGAGGTGTCGACCCGGTCATCACCTCTCCGACCTCGGCCTCTCCTCTCCACCTCCGCAACTTCACCAACTCCCACCTCAGTCCTCATCGGCCGGACCAAGACATCAACCCCACCACCACCAACAGCAGCGGCAGCAACAACCACCCCAACGACGACGAAGCCAACGCCGACGACCAGTCCCCAGACAATGGTTTCGATGTCGCTGAGGCCGGATCCGCAGGCGGAGGTGCCTCCGGCCGCCGCCCCCGCGGCCGCCCTCCCGGATCCAAGAACAAGCCGAAGCCGCCCATTATCATCACCCGGGAGAGCCCGAATGCCCTCCGCTCCCACGTCCTGGAGATCGCTAGCGGGACCGACATCATGGACGCCATCGCCGTGTTTGCTCGCCGGCGGCAGCGCGGTGTCTCCATTCTCAGCGGCAGCGGCGTTGTGACTGACGTAACTCTCCGCCAGCCTGCGGCCCCACCGGGGGCCGTCGTCACCCTCCACGGCCGCTTCGAGATCCTCTCCCTCTCCGGGGCCTTCTTGCCGGCACCATCGCCGCCGGGAGCCACGGGGCTGACCGTGTACCTCGCCGGCGGGCAGGGGCAGGTGGTGGGGGGCAGGGTGATGGGGGAGCTGGTGGCATCGGGGCCGGTGATGGTAATCGCCGCCACGTTCACCAACGCCATCTACGAGCGGCTGCCACTGGGGGACGAGGAGGCCGAGGCGGCGGCCGCAGAGGTGGCCGCGCCCGGGGGAGCGGAGGGGATGGCAACTCTGCAGCAAAGCCCCCCGGGGGGGCACGGATCGGCGTCGCAGCAGTCATCGTTTGGAGGGTTGGCGGCGGTGGACCCGTCGTCAATGCCAGCGCTGTATAACCTGCCACCGAATCTGCTGCCCAATGGCCAGATGCCACACGAGGTGTTCGGCGCTTGGGCTTCCGCGGCTCCTCGTCCTCCACCGTCCTACTAATATAAGTCCCCCTCTCTTCCTTCCTCTCTCGATATATAGTTGAGCCAATAAAAAGGGAAAAATGTTTATGCTTCTTTGTTTCCTTTTACTATTATTATTATTATTATTATTATTTCTGTTTGTTTGTTTAATGCTTGTGTCGATGTCATTGCATGTGCTATTTTGTAAACTATCCATGTACTACTGTAGAATTAGACGATTCCAATGCAATGTCGCCTTTTTTTTTTTTTTCTGTCTATATTTTTGTGCAAGTTTCAATTGAATGTCCTATTCTTTTCTTCTTCTTTCTCTTTATTCTACTCTTATCATTTAGAGTATGTTATTTTTCTTTGATGGTTTCATAGCTAGACCAGGAGAGTTTGGTTTTATATATATATATATATTTTTTTTTTTTTAAGGAGTCGGTTTTGTAGCCAGAGATGAATGGAAGAGAGGAGAGGTGATGAAGCTATTGGATTCATCTCCATGGACTTTTACAGGGTTGGGATTTCGAGGAGTCTTGGAGCTTCAATTTGGAAGACATGGAGGCTGGGGTGGGATTTTGATGATTGCTGTTTCGTTTGGCCTCTTTGCTACGACCAGACCCAGCTATAGCTTATTAGATTTGACAGCTCTTGGAGTTTTTCATGTCTGATGCAATGTTCCGGTCGATAGAAAATAGACTGGCCGACTCTTTTATGTGCCCTCTTCCTCAAGAAACAAAGGCCTAATGCACATCCCATCCTTAACCCACTCTTAATCTTCCTGCAATTGGTTGCTTCTGTTTCCTCATCCTTTACCCGTGGATAGATGTATCAGTTTCATTTCTCAATAAAGATGATGGGCAACCATCTGTCTTTCCAAAAAAAGAAAGAAAGAAAAAAGAGAAGAACCAAGGAAGGAAAACCTTCTGCATCCCATCAGCCATTTTATTAAGAGAATGAATAGGAACAGATGCTCGTTTTCTCTGTGAATGAGTGCAATTGTTAACATGTGATACAACAACTTAGAACAAGAAGTAATTCTTTGTAGTTTGGTTGGTTACTTTTTCTTTCCTTTTCTTTTGGGGGTAGTAGAAAGAAGTTAAGTGTGGCATCTGTTTCTTGCTCATTTCTTTAATTTATTGGAGCGAGGTAGATTGGTAAATGTAACAACTCGGCGAGAATAGGATGAAGCCAAAACGTTAGGGTGAGATATTCCTGGAAAAGACTTAACGTGACTCAAGCCATTTGCATCTTTGACAAACTAATTCTATCTTGATGCAAGTAGGACTTGGTCTTTCTTGTTTCACACACTATTGTACCGTAGCCAACTCCTTGTTTTTCATAGATTTGGTATCAAGTGGCCTCAGTTCTTGTTCTTTCACGTTCATACTCTTGTTCGCTTGCATTCGCATCCAATTGGTTGCTTTTATATTTATAATAATTTTGGAATTTGGGTGAATTTGCTGGACTATATTGCCTATAACACAATCCAATTTCTTCAAGGACTGGCTTTACCAAATACCAGTTGTGACTTGGATGGTTTGTGAAAACCTAATAGTTAATACCGCCCAAAAAATAAAAAGTTAATATTGTACCGAATTCAACTTTTTAAGAACATCTCCTGTGGTTTGTTCCAATCATGCGCATCAGCATCCTTGTCTTCATTTCACCAAGAAGACAGATCAGTCTGGTATAAACAGTTTGCAGATCATTGGCTTTCTTGGAGTATCAGTCACTCAACTTATTACATTATAATGAAAATCCATCAAAACTGTGTAGATGGGTCACACCTACACCTGCCTGCTTTATTCTTCACTAGTTCTAACTATTTGGAACATTTTAAGGTCACCTGCCTGCTTTATTCTTCACTAGTTCTAACTATTTGGAACATTTTAAGGTGCATATATATATTGTTGGTGGAATTTGTTACTGAAAAAAAATACTTGTTCATGTATGGAACTTCATCAACGTTACAAAAAAAAAAAAAAAAAAAAAAAGACAGTTTTCAGCAAAAGTGAAATTTGGCTTCATCGACGCAAATTTGTAGAGTGAATGAGTGTATTGTGCACTGTGCTTAGTGTTTTTTTACATTGACTATTTGCCATTGGGTTTTCCTTCTAATTCAAAATATTGATCATCCTTATCTTCATTGTAGTTCAAATTTCTTGAACCATAGAGTGGTAAATTGTTTTCATGTTTTATCCATTGCATTTGAAGTTGGGTGTGTCATGTTAATGCCATGCTGGAAAGTCTGATTTTAACTGTTCAACATCACATCTGATCAAATGGAATGCATTCAGCTCCGTCTACCTAGAAATGAGCTCTGTCTTTTTTGTTGAATGGCATCATCATCTGTTTCAATTTATTTTCCCAAAGTTAGCTGTGACATGACACCAAAAATATGGCTTAGCTCTCAATCCATAAAATTGCAGGGAGAACAGAGAAAAACATACATCGTAATGCAAGAAAAGCTAATCCTACACAAAAGGGCTGAGAAGCCCCACATTAGAAAGATCCACAGTAATGTAAGAAGCAATGCCATGCCATTTATGTGAAAAGAGATTACCAAATATGAAAAATAAGTCATGATGATATCATACTTAGGATTAGAAGAAACTAATCGGAAGCTTGCATAACTCAAATTCATATCAACTTCACCGTTCTAGATAGATTGATTGAGAATAGATCCTGGTGAACTCTAGTAACTGCAATTTAACAATCTAAGAAGATACACTACTGAATCTCAGAAATGCTGACTCAATCGCCTTACTTGAAGCCACTACCTTCTTAATAAACTAGAATAAGCCACCATCTTGTTAATTTTGATCGATATCGTTCATTATCTAAGCAATTTGCTATTTCAGTCCCCAGCTATTTGGATTCCGAATTGAAAGCTTTACATCTAATGATTTTGGATACATTTTCTGATTGCTCATGCTCCCATCATTATTCTCAAAAAATGATCAAGACACTTTTCTTTTCTCACCTGGAATACCTAATTGAAGCAAATTCATGAAAACTGTGGTCTCAACATGATGACGTGTTATGGTTTATTGTAAATTAATAGCTCACTTGTTTATATTTAAGTATATATACTATGACAGAAAAAAGGTATATATAATGAGTCCAATTAATCTACTTACCTGACTTTATGCACCCTAAGAAAGACCTGTACGTGCATAAGAAATTAACCCTCGATGTTATAGACGTCATGATTATAATTTAAGCATTATAATGATTTAGAAAAAGGCGTGGGCACACAGTGGCATGAAGCCCATGCGACACGAGCAACCAAATGCAATGTTAGCAACACTATCCAAGTAAATGTAATCTCTCGTACTTAAAGCTAGTAAATGTAATTCATTAATCATTTTTTGGAAAATTTTGGTCATCTATGGCTTAATTACAGATGGTTCTTGGATTTGATGTGGTACCTTCTATGCCAATATTCCTTCATGGCCTGTATCATATAGAATCTTGAATCTCATATTCGTGCATCATAAAATTTTCTGTGTTTCTAATCATACAGACTTGTTGGTGATGAGTTCAGATTGCAAAAGTATTTGCTTTCTGGCATATAATCTGTCGAATTTTTGTTTCAAAAATTTTTGTGACTTATTTTTTATAACTTGGCTTTCTTCAATTTGAGGATTTTTTGGTTTCTGTAAGCCTTATATTGATACGAGAGATCGTTTATTGAAGCACTTTTGATCATATAATACAAACCTCCTAACCTCCATTTTCTATTTGTACCTCAAACCAACTAGATATAACAAAATAGTAATTGGTTTTGCTTGATTAGCATCATTCTATTTCAAAAGGAAATATTCATTAATTACTTTATAATCAAAGCATGTTAGCAGATGCAAGTTCAGATTATTGTTTTAGTAACTTAGTTACTTATAAGATTATTTTCTGTAATTTCAACTGTCAGTGATCATTAAGTTATATGTAATGGATGATTTAGTCATACCGAACAATTATTCTTTTCTTAAAATTCCTCAAATAATTTTCTTTGGTTTCCATTAGAGTCCATCTCTTCCAATATTGTTTAATAAAATTGTCCACACTGGGGTGGCCTTCCATTCTTTACGAACAGGAATGCAACAATTTCCAAATGCATATGGCCAAAGTGTACATGTATCTCTCATATATCATTGCTGTTTATTTATTGTTTTAAATCCCATAGCTAGATAAGGAATATCGGGAATGACTGTGATATCATTAGGTTCACTGTCGTTCCATATTTTGAATGTTTGCTTCTCTCATTCATCAGATAAACAACATCTTTGAGCCTGTAGAATACGTCAGAGTTCCAAATGTGTTCTCCATACTTATGAATTTTAAAGCATCAGTACCGTTGCCTAGAATGAATCAACTGATCTTCCATTTTTCCTTTAGCTATTCAATATTAATTCATTCATTTTTTTTTTTTTTTTTGTCATAAGCCTAAGGTTGAGAAGTTTTTAGCAGTCATATACCTTCCGGTAATGGAGGAAATGAAACTGATTGTTGTCTGCATCTCTATCCAAATAGTCTCGTCCAACGGTGTTCTAGTTAATATTATCAGTGTCAATAAATTGAGGGTGTAACCGAAGCGGTCACGTTCTATTGAGTAGGTAAGTCTTGAACGAGCCTCAATATAGATTGGTGAAAATAAATTAAGTATTGTTTTCCAGGCTGCATATCGTTGTCTGAGCCTAGTCATTGGATCAAATTAACTTTAATGAATAACTAATTGATTTCTCTTCTTTCGATCGTTCTTCCTACCATTAATTAATAATAAAATAAATTATTTTAATATATAAGATATAAATTTCAATGACTTTTTGCTATTATGGCATTCTCCACTATAATTTTTTATTCCTTCTGGGCATTTCATCTGAAAATAAGAAATTCTACTGATACAAAAAAAAAAAAAAAAGTCTGGTTTTGTTATTGTTTCTATGATTACCTTTTAAATGCTAAAGTCCTGTCTATTATACATTAGAGCCTTTCTTTCATTTTATTAAATGTTATTGTTAACTCTTGGCTTTACCCATTAATTATACAATTATAGTTCTTTTCACTTTAGATTATGCTTTACTTTGATATCTAATAAAGCAACCTGTCTTCTTGAGACTAAGTTGATGTTGGATAATTTTGTTGGGTACTTCATTGGCTCAACGACAAACTGACTTGACTCGAGAATTTAAAAAGAAAAGGTGCTTCTTTGACCATTAATTCATAGCGGTATCTTAAACAACCTAAGACAACTAAAAATTCATTTTGAAATGAAAGCATGGTATCAAAGACCTATCTTTGGCCATTCGTTCATTCTTGTTTGGCAAGTACTCTTTAATTTGCCTTCACCTAAGTACAAAAACGATATCATCCTTATATTGCATGACTACATGCGCTCATCTACCCCTTATGTGTAATACCTTATTATGGATAGCCTTCTCACCCTGCCCAAAGGCCTACGGACATTCACACGTGAAGTGAACCATGAATTCATCAACTATTACCTCTCTGAGAGAATAAATTTGAGGTTCGCCAGATTGGCTACAAACCAAGGTGAGGTCCAAGTACTTATCGTGTCCGTTGGCCGAACTAGTTAATTGTCCCCCATGAGTGACCTCTCGTCTCTCATTCCATGCATTTAAGTTGTAACAAGACTTTATCTTCTCCTTGATGGCCCATCCCTGCACACTTGAATGGATTGCTCCAGAAATACCCATCCTTTGAATTCACATGGTTTCCTATATATTAGGCCCGTGCAATGGATATACGTGATGTCATTCTGGATGGGACATGTGGTGTTGGAGAATGACTAGCCATGTTTCTTTCTTTCAATTTGTCTGAAACAAGGGGTGCAACTTCTTGAGAGGTTGCGAGGTTTTCTTACTTGAGCTGAGAGAGATTGATGGAAATTAGGAGCTACGATAAGCCTGGGCATGGACACTTTTGCGTCATTGGGATATGCATGTATTTAATTGTTTCACAAACTTGGGACCAGCTCAAAGTAGTATGGAAAATTATGGTCATGTAGCCCACACATGAGTGTTAGATTTACCGCAAGCAAACAGGTTTCATCGCCCTTCTTTTGTTAGAGATTTTATATTTGAAGGGTGTAACACCCGGCCCATTTGAGCCCTCGACCAAGTCCAAAAGCCCAAAACCCATAAAAAAAAAAAAAAAAAAGGAACGAAGAAGACACTCAGCGGGAGTTTTTTTCCACCCAAATCACCGGAGGAGAAGTCGAATCCGAGGGAGATTCAACCTCCCCTCCACTCTATGAGACCCTCCTCTCCCCTTCCTAAACAATCCACGATGATCACCGGCCATCCTCCCTCTCATTTCCCCTTGATTTCTTCCGTTGAAGCCGTGACCTCTCGTACTCGTGCTCGCCAGAAATTGGAGCCGACGATGCTACTGAAACTTGAGGTAAGCCCTTCTCCTCTTTCTTTCCCTCCTTTCCACAGTACGGTGCACTCTCGCCGGCCGTCGAGCTCGCCAGAAAATTCATGAAAAGGATGAACCTTGTTTTGCTTGTTTCGGCTGGAACCTTTTCCTCTCTTTTTCGGCCACCGACGTCGTCGGTTGTGGTGTCTCATCCCTGAGATCGAACCCTCATCTCTCTCTCTCTTTCCTTGAGTGCTTGGCCATCGGCGACCTGCCAATGGTCGGAAATCATGAAGAAAGGGGACGAATCTCCTGTTTTTCGAGAAATTAAAAAAAAAAACTTCGCCGATCGAACTTTGCTATCACCCGGCCTTGCTCCGTTACCGTCGACCGGACGCCACCCACCTCATCGAAGCACGGGCCACTGGGGGGAGGACCTCGTTGGTCTTCCCCTGCTCGGCCCAAGAGAGGGCTGTGGGAAGAAGAAGAAAGAAGAGAAAAAGAAAAAGAGAAAAAAAAAGAAAAAAAAAGAAGAAGAAAAGAGAGAATTTTTTCTCTCTCCTCTCTCTCCTTTCTCTCTCTTTCCTCTCTCTACCTTCTCTCTCCATCTTCTCTCTCTAGATTCTTTCTTTATTTTCTCTCTCTAAGCCTTTCTCTCTCTTTATGAATTTTATCTTTCTAAAATCTTTCTCTTTCTCTCTCTAACTGCATCACGGACTCTAGGATAAACTTGAGATAAAAATATGATGATCAGAGATTGCTCTGAAATTCGTGCAGTAGATTAGATCTCGATCCGATTTATATTCGAAATTGATAACATCAATCATGGTTAATTCATATTAAGTCATCATGATAGGACCTCTAATGATCTCGATCATGATTATCTCATTTAGAAGGTATGAAGATTCTCTCTCCACTTTCTCTCTCTACTTTCTCTCTCTAAAATTTTCGCTCTCTAGAATTTTTTTCTCTCTTCATAGATTTTCTCTCTCTAGAAGTCTTATGGACCAATGGAAGGTCCAGATACTTAGATGAATTCTAATTTTGGTTAATCCTAGGAGAGGTCCTGGATTTGTGTAATTAGGATCAATTATCGGTAATTTCTTCATATATAATTTTTATATTTGATCAGGATCATAAAGAGATACGATTGTTTGCATAAGATGTCGAGTGGAATATCTTATTTTCAAAATTCATAAATCAAAGAAGAACATTGATTTCTATTCTTGGATCAGTCACCGGTAAAGGTAAGAATCCATGTACATGATCACTATTATATATGCTATTTTACCGTTGATCTTGCGTCATTGATTTTGCATCGTCGGATTTGAGATCGATAAATTTATTATATCTGAGATACTGTTATTTGATTTTGAGCATGAGTATGTTATGTCAATATATATGTATCAGAGATTGATGGCATGATTATATGGATATAACATATCTAAATTGATCATAATGTAAGTCGAAATTGATTTGATGAAATCAACATATAATGATTAAATAAAAAAGAGAGATATGGTTTGGACTAGCCTTGTTATGTAGATCAGCCGGCTAGGAGCTTATGCCTACGACAGCCCACCAGGAGCTTATGCTTGGGACAGCCCGTCAGGAGCTTATGCCTGGGACAGTCTCCACTGGCTTACAGATGGATCAGCTGGCCAGGAGCTCATATTTGGGACAGTCCGTCAGGAGCTTATGCTTGGGACAGTCTCTCACGGATTTTCATACGTGGGACAGCCGATCAGGAGCTCATCCTGGGACAGCCTTGAAAGGCTTTTAAGTGGAAGTTGATTCGGATGATGACTGAGGTATAGACTTGGTTAGTCTAGAGTAAAAAAGAAAAGATTAAAAATCATGTGATTATGAAAAGAAAAATGAAAAATAAGACATGAAATAATTATTGAACAAAAGTGTTTCACCTGTTAACATATGATGATGCATCTATTTTAAGAAGATAGAAAATTTATGGATGTTTACATTATTCTGGACATTGAACATGAGATTTTATATTTTATTGCTTATCCTTATTTTCAGACTATATTACTATATCAGTGTGATATGAAAATTCTTACTGGGCTGTAAAGCTCACACCTCTTCATCTTTCTTTTTCTTCTCAGAGTTACAGGATGTTTATGATTGACTATGGCTTGGACTTACGGATGAGCAGATGGATAGATAGAGTGTCATAGTACCTGATCAGAGGATTGAAAAAATTTAATATGTAATTATGCAAGGTTTTACGAATTATTGTTGAAATTAATTGTTATGGATGTTAAGGTTGTAATGATTTATTTTAGCCTTGCATATTCTTTAGGGCTTGCTCTAAGGAGTGTGTAGTCATCACGTATCCGACCCGAGTGTTGGGTTCGGAGCGTGATAGAATGGTATTAGAGCATAGGTTATGATCATTAGGGATTATGATATAACTGATTAGAATATTACAGAGTAAGATCAGAGCTTAGGTTATGATCACTAAGGATTATAATGTAAGTGATTTGAATATGACAGAATGGTATCAGAGCATAGGTTATGATCATTAGAAATTATGATATAAGTGATTAGGATATGATAGAATAATATCAGAGCTTAGGTTTAAGATCACTAGAGATTATGAAGTGATATCAAAACTTTATGTAAGATCAATAGGATGTGATAGAGTGATATCTGAGTTTAGAGCTTAGGTTACGTTCATTTGAAGATAATGATACAAGTGATTAGAATATGATAGAACAGTACTAGAGCCCAGGTTTAAGGTCACTAGAGATTGTCATATAAGTGATACCAAAACTCTAGAATTATAATCAATAAAGTATGATAGATAATATCAAAGTTTAAGGTTATAATCATTAAGAATGTGATAGAATGATATTAGAGTTTAGGTTATGATCACTAAAGAATATAACTTAAGGTATTTGATCTTAAGGTTATAGTTATTCAAGATAGTGACTTTAGACTATGATCATGAAGAACATGATAGACATAAAAGAAATGATTCAGTAATTGAATTTTGAATTAATAGATATTATGATAAAATTTATACATAAGTGGTATATGATGTCTATAATAAAATTGATGAGTTATATCTTGGATTTCAATTAGTAAGGTTGACTTAAGTATGAGAAGAGTTGATCCTGGAATGAAGTGCAAGGTATTGATAAGTTATATTGAGTATACTAGATGATTTTGGAATGTTAAACTTATATGATTGAAGATCATGATATTTTTTTTAATTTCGATGATAATTATCCGAGTATTATAAATTTTAGACTTATCAAAAGAAAGTTAATTAGGGTATGGTCTAAGAAGAAATTGTATCATATAAGAGAGAAATATTTTTGAGTATTAAACCCATAAGAGATCATATATGAAACTCAATTTTAGATGAAAAATATACTTGAATTTTATTATGAGAATATGAGATACACATCTTGGTGAAATTTTTGGTTATTCAAAATATCATATTTGGATGTAAATCTTTTGATCTTTCAAGTTGCATTGAATTTCAAGTCAAAAGTTACTTTTCTAAGTGGATCTAAGGAATTTTGATAAATTGAATAAGAAAATTGGTTTTGTTAGAATATGATATATACGTTATGATGAAATCTTTAATAATTCGTATTATCATCTTTGAATTAAATTTTTTAATTTTTTTTATGATTGTTGAAGATAGTGAAATGTATTAATTATTCAAGTCAAAGTTTGGATTTCTGAATTAAACTAAGATATCTTGCTAGTGTTAAATTTTGAATGACTTATACAAGGGATAAGATTTTGTATGGATTTATCGATTAATATTAAGAGTTATGATGAAGAGAGTTCTACAAGAATAATCAAGTTGATTCTACTTACAAAGATGTTGGCTTGAGTTCTTCTAGTTTGTCAAGTTAGAATTAATTATTTTAAATAAAAAAGATTGATTTAAAAATTATCTAAATGATTGTAAGGTAAATCTAAGGTTAACTCTAATTAATTTTAGATATATTGGATTTTTGAGGAGTGATGAAGTTTATACAATGATTTCAAACATAAGAAGTGGATCAAGATTTAATTTTAATGTGCTATGCCCAATAGATAGTAAAGACAAAGAAACTTAAAATTTTGCTCTAAGTTTTATGAGAAATTTGAAGTTTGGATCAGAGTGCGCAGTAAAAGCATGGTGGTTTAAATCGATTAGAAATATTAATCCTTTGATTCAAAAGATATTATGGAATACATTAGTTGTAAATAAGGAAGGATTTTATTGATAATGAAAGGATGCTACAGATCTTGATCTAATCCGATCATAGCTAGATAATTTTTATCAGTAGGTTATTTTATTGTAGATAATGTCAAGAAGAACTCTAGACATCTCAAGTTTACAGCTTGATAGTTCTGTTATTAGTCCAAACCTAGAATATCTTGACACAGATCTCATATTTTTTTAATTTAATATTGTTACTAGAACTGACATAGAAGATTGAGATTTTCTTAAGATGAAAGTCTATCTATTAAATTTGTTGGAAGGTCAAAAGAAGAAAGAAATTGATGATTGTGAAGAGTGCCCGATGTTTGGCCTTTATTTATTTTTCTATTATAGGCAGTCTAAAATAATTATGAACTTTGAGTGGAATGTATTAGATAAATAACTATACTATTTTAATACAAGATCAAAATGTTACTGTTCTTCAAAAAAAAAAAATCAATATGAAGAGAATGAGTTTGAGACCTCACATAATTTTATTATATCAAAATCTTATGAAACAAATATTATGTAAGGCAGATAATTAAAAGCTTGAGAATGACATGAACAATGTATACTTTGAAATATGTATCTCGAACGATATAATTTAATTTTGAGGATGAAATTATTTGAAAGGGGGAAGAATGTAACACCCGGCCCATTTGAGTCCTGGACCAAGCCCAAAGCCCATACAAAAAAAAAATGGAACGAAGAAGACTCCCAGCGGGAGTCTTCTTCCACCCAAATCACCGAAGGAGAAGTCGAATCCGAGGGGGATTCGACCTCCCCTCCATTCTATAAGACCCCCCTCTCCCCCTCCTAAACAACCCACGATGTTCACCGGCCTTCCTCCCTCTCCTTTCCCCTTGATTTCTTTCGTTGAAGCCATGACCTTCCGTACTCGTGCTCATCGAAAATTGAAGCCGACGACGCTACTGAAGCTTAAGGTAAGCCCTTCTCCTCTTTCTCCTCTTTCTTTCCCTCCTTTCCACAGTACGGTGCACCCTCGCCGACCGTCGAGCTCGTCGGAAAATCTATGAAAAGGGTGAATCCTATTTTGCTCTGTTTTGGCTGGAACCTTTTTCTCTCTTTTTCGGCCACCGACGCCGTCGGTTGCGGCATTTCATCCTCGAGACCGAATCCTCATCTCTCTCTCTCTCTTCCCTTGAGTGCTTGGCCATCGACGACCAGCCAATGGTCGAAAATCATGAAGAAAGGGGACGGATCCCCTATTTTTGGAGAAATAAAAAAAAATTCATCGATCGAACCTTGTTGTCGGTTGGCCTTGCTCCGTTGCCGTCGACCGAACGCCACCCACCTCGTCGGAGCACGGGTCACTAGGGGGGACCTCGTCGGTCTTCCCCTGCTTCGGCCCAAGAGAGGGCCGTGGGAAGAAGAAGAAAGAAGAAAGAAAAGAAAAAAAAAGAAAAAAAAAGAAAAAAAAAAGAAAAAAAAAGAAAAAGAAAAAAAAAGAGAAAGAGAAAGAGAAAGGAAAAATAGAAAAAAAAAGAGAATTTTCTCTCTCTCCTCTCTCTCCTTTCTCTCTCTTTTCTCTCTCTACCTTCTCTCTCCATCTTCTCTCTCTAGATTCTCTCTTTATTTTCTCTCCAGACCTTTCTCTCTCTTTATGAATTTTATCTCTCTAGAATCTTTCTCTTTCTCTTTCTAACTGCATGACGAACTCTAGGATAAACTTAAGATAAAAATATGATGATCAGAGATTGCTCTGAAATTCATGCAGTAGATTAGATCCTGATCCGATCCATATTTGAAATTAATAACATCAATCATGGTTAATTCATATTAAGTCACTCTGATAGGACCTCTAATGATCTCGATCATGACTTTCTCATTTAGAAGGTATGAAGATTCTCTCTCCACTTTCTCTCTTTAAAACTTTCTCTCTCTAGAATTTTTTCTCTCTTTATAGATTTTCTCTCTCTAAAAGTCTTGTGGACCAATGGAAGGTCCAGATACTTAGACGAATCCTAATTTTGGTTAATCCTAGGAGAGGTCCTGGATTTGTGTAATTATGATTGATTATCGGTAATTTCTTCATATATAATTTTTATATTTGATCAGGATCATGAAGAGATACGATTGTTTGCATAAGATGTCGAGTGGAATATCTTATTTTCAAAATTCATAAATCAAAGAAGAATATTGATTTTTATTCTTAGATCAGTCACCAGTAAAGGTAAGAATCTCTGTACATGATCACTATTATATATGCTATTTTACCGTTGATCTTGCATCATTGATTTTGCATCGTCGGATTTGAGATCGATGAATTTATTATATCTGAGATACTGTTATTTGATTTTGAGCATGAATATGTTATGTCAATATATATGTATCAGAGATTGATGGCATGATTATATAGATATGACATATCTAAATTGATCATAATGTAAATCAGAATTGATTTGATGAAATCAACACATAATGATTAAATAAAAAAGAAAGATATGGTATGGACTAGCCTTGTTATGTAGATCAGCCGGCCAGAAGCTTATGCTTGAGACAGCCCACAGGAACTTATGCCTGGGATAGCCCCTACTGGCTTACAAGTGGATCAGCCGGCCAGAAGCTCATGCCTGGAACAATCCGTCAGGAGCTTATGCCTGGGACAGCCTCTCACGGACTTTCGTACGTGGGACAGCCAGCCAGGAGCTCATCCTGGGATAGCCTTGAAAGGCTTTTAAGTGGAAGTGGATTCGAATGATGACTGAGGTATAGACTTGGTTAGTCCAGAGTCAGAAAGAAAATGTTAAAAATCATGTGATTATGAAAAGAAAAATGAAAGGTAAGACATGAAATAATTGTTGAACAAAAGTGTTTCACCTGTTAACATATGATGATGCATCTATTTTAACAAGACAAAAAATTTATGGATGTTTGTATTATTCTGGACATTGAACATGAGATTTTATATTTTATTGCTTATCCTTATTTTCAGACTATATTACTATATCAGTGTGATATGAAAATTCTTACTGGACTGTAAAGCTCACACCTCTTCATGTTTCTTTTTTTTCTCAGAGTTACAGGATGCTTATGATTGGCTATGGCTTGGACTTACGGGTGAGCAGATGGATAGATAAAGTGTCATAGTGCCTGATCAGAGGATTGAAGAAATTTAATTTATAATTATGCAAGATTTTATGAATTATTGTTGAAATTAATTGTTATGGATGTTAAGGTTGTAATGATTTATTTTGGCCTTGCATATTCTTTAGGGCTTGCTCTAAGGAGTGTGCGGCTATCACGTATCCGACCTGGGTGTTGGGTTCGGAGTATGACAAAGGATGTCATGTTTTCTCGAGCCTTCGATAATTGTTCATCACTTTTATTAAATGATTGGTCATGCTTTGGTAGCCACACTATAAAAAAGGGGTGAAAATGTTATTGAAAATATTTTCTTTTGTGAATTTATTGTATAATTTTGCTCTATTTATCATAGATCGTAGTTGCATTACCTTTTTTCTTTTTTTCTTTGGAGGACATTTGTAGGATTATTCCAAGAATTGCTAAAGACATTGTTATTATGTGAAGGTAACCATGTCTTTCGTCACATAGAGATCTTAGGTTTGGTATTTTTTGGAGATCTTTGAGAATTTGCAAATGCAACCCTTGGCTTCATCAACAAGAGAAAAAAAAAAGGTAACCATGCTCCAAATGGCTTAATATTTACCCGTATACAAATCAAAGCTAAATTCCACCAAAGTTGAACATGGTTGGGCTACAGTAAAAAAAAAATCCAACTCAAAGCCCAATCTATACAAATACATTAAAGAACAAGCTAGTGGTCTTTCAATGCAATAAGTGTCGTACATCCATAGTGCCACATGTTACCAATATGAAATGCCACGTGTCATACATCAAATGGCCTACTTTGCGGCTAAACCACTTACATTTAAGAAATAATAAAAAAAATATGCTAGAAGCATACATTTAGCATTTTTTGTAAAAAAAAGGAGCACATGCTCTGAATCCACTTGCTTGATGACAGAGACCACCATTTAAGAGGATGGGAGATAGAATTTAGGCATTGATTGTAGGATGAGATTGCTTTAAATGGAGTGATTCCTAGATAGTTTCTTCTGACTAATGGCTGGAAGCATGAGATTTATGAACTATTGGATAATATACTATTTGAGAGTTATTAAATGGATTTAGATAGGGAGTCACGCCTACTAGTGACTCTATTCCAATCGATGGAGAGGGTTGCTCAAATAGAGGAGCAAAAGATCATATCAGATAGTGGACAATTAATAAGAGAGAAGGAGATTATGTATATCCCTCTTTGGATGGTAGGGAGCAGGTGTGTGTGGAAGAAAAAAATTTTTGATGAGTTTTTTCACGGTAGCTACAATTTTATTTGTATAGATTTTTTCTTTATTTTGAGCTTATTAGGCTGTATGGGGTGATTGCTGTAAGTGTGCTGCAGCCATTTGTTCCCTTTGCTGCATCATCTTAGAAAAGGAGGATTTTGATCCAACTCAAAGTAAGGTTCATTTGTGTTTTGCCATCACAACAATAGAAAATTGCTGCATCATTTGATAGTCTTCCTTCTCCTGAGCTGCATTATGTGTTCCTTCTCCTGAGCTGCATCATGTGAGAGATAGGGTTATAGTCATCAATGTGGATATGTGGCCACTATTGATCGTCATCTAGGAAGATTGCTGCATATAGTAGCTTTCTATTTTCGAAAATCATTGTGGATGGTGTTTTTAGTAGTCCTCCATGATGATGTAAAGAAAAGATCAAAAAAGAAGAGTGATCAGGATAGTTGCTGTTAGAGGTGGCAATTTGTGTTTATGTCTCGTAATCGTGTCGACAAGATTTCAATACGAACATGATTATAGGGAACACAAACATGACATGATTAATAAATGTGTCAGGATTCCTCAATATGTATACGAATCTGTTTATTAAACGTATTACCTGTTTAACATGATTATTAAATATGTCATGTCGGATAATATGTTTATACAACACGTTTAACACGAATAATCTATTTTACATAAAATACATATTTTTAAAATAAGAGAGAGGGGGGGATTGAGTTTGGTGGCTATGTAGGCGACTGATATGTTTGTTTAGTTTTATTTTAAGATTTCTAATAAAAAGATAAAAATAATCATTGATTTTGTAAAAAATTATAAAATTACATATTTTTTTCATGTATGGGTTAAAGGTATCATAAACGAATTCATAGGTTAACACGTGATACGATATGAAATTCTTCGTGTCATAAATGGGTCAACACGATTCAACACGAACCTATATAAGCCCAATACTATACGAAAATCTCATGTCGTGTCACATGTCGTGTTTGCATGTCGTGTTGAAAATTACCACCTCCAGTTGTTGAAGCTCAATAGCCCCTCGATTCCTTACTTTAGTTTGGGTTTCGAGCTGGGGTTCAGATCCAATAGGATTAGTTTAGGATTTTCAAGTTTGGGCTAAATGGTTCGAGGTTAATTAATCAAGTTAATAGGTTCAGGTCTGTAGATTCGAATATGAGAATCTAGGTTGTTGGATATTGGGCTATCACGTAATGGGTTGTTGGGATCTCGGATTTTTAGATTTTGGTTTGTGGGTATCATGCTATTGGGTGGTTGGGTTATTAAGTATTGGGCTGATGGGTCTCAAGTTAGGAGTTTTTAGGTTATTTTTTAATTCGGATTAGTCTAGATGGCTGGGTCAGGGCTAAGATTATCAATAAGATTCAGGTTAGACTTAGGATTTGGGTTAGGTCCGTGATTGGGGTTAGCATAGGTGATTGGGTTAGGGTTAGGGTTAGGGTTACAATTTGGACGACGGAGGTTGAGATGGCAGAGGAGCCATGGGTGGTAAGAGTTTAGGTTAGAGCTAGGGCTGAGATTAGGATGGTGGTGGGGAGGGTTAGGGTTAGCATTAGGATTTGGATTAGGATTAGGGTTTGGTCTATGGAAGTGGGGGTCGCAATGGGTTAGGGTCACGATTAGGGTTGGGGTTAGGGTTTGGAAGATGGAGGTGGAGACAGCAGAGGGTTGGGGTTGGGATGGTAAGGGTTTAGGTTAGGGCTAGGGTTTGGATCAGGATGGTGGTGGGGAGGGCTCGCGTTAGCATTGGGGTTCGAATTAGGGTTAGGGGTTGGTCCATGGATGGTTAGGGTTTCAGGTTGAGAAAGCTAGGATTTAGGGTTTGGTCCACAGAGGTGGGGAAAGCTAGGGTTCTAGATTGAGAAAGTTACAGAGGGAAGAGATAAGATTGCAGTTAGGGCTAAGGTTGCAAAGATCGAGATGGTGGTGGGATTGCAGATTGCTCTTGGTTAGGGTTAGGGCTAGGGCTAGGGTTGGCGTTATGGATATGGGGATGGTGATGGAGAGGGCTGAGATTGGGATTTGAGGTGAGTGACAATAAAGGACATGAAGAGAGAGATAAGAAAAAAAAAAGGGTCAAATCATGAGTGGTTGACTACGAACGAAGAAAAAAAGGAATGGAACAGTAGATGGTATCGGAGATAGAAACCCTAGCAACGAACGAGCATTGGCATGCCTCGCCGACGGCGCACTTCCTCATCAGTAGAAAGAATGATGGATCCATGGCCGTGGATAAGAATGCATCCTCAGATGGTAAAATTGAGCCATAGCGATGGGATTCTATTGGATTTTAGGTATTTTGTATACAGATTTCAAAATAATTTTGAATACAAGTAGTAGAAGACAAGATTAAATTAGATTTAATCTTATGTATGCATAGATCTAAATCAAATACTTATGGATCTAATTCATATGATGATAAATAAGATATTAAGTATCTGATTATAGAGAATTAAAATTAATTTATGATCGAATCATATATTTAAATTGTAGAACTCTTTCTCGAATCTGAATCTGTGGATGCCTTCAAGTTCTGTTGTAGCTGTGCACGTGCCTGACCTCTATAGGTATCCACACAAGGTCTGATCTAATCGGAGGCTCTTTGTTCTCCCTGGGATGCTAGCTCTCTTACAGAGAATGCTTTTCTGATAATTGAATAAGATTTCCTTCAATCTTTAAGACAATCTCAAGATAGAAGAAGAAAGAAGGAAGAAGACACAAAAAAGGAAGAACCCTTCTCTCTTCTCTTGCTCTCTAAGACCTCACACTTAAGAGGAATCATGCCCCAATATTTTTCATTCCCCAAAGCCTTTGTTTTGTGCATGAGATCTGATCCCAACTTCTGGTTTACACATCCCTAATCTCCTCCTTTTATACGCATCCAATTAGTCATAGAAGGGCTAGGATTGAAAGATTAAACCCAACCACATTAAGACTCCTATTTTGATTCAAAACCAAATCTGATTATTTTCAACTTAAATCAGATCTTAAAGAGGAAAATTAGGGATGCATGAAAGGATTTTGGCATGGAGTTTGGATGCGTGAATATCAAGGGACATGTTCCCTCTAGTCGCTCTCCTTTTTGGCATATGAAAGAGAATCCCAGTCCAACTGGGATTTCATTTAGGGGCTGCTTAAATCTGATTTAAATGGGTTTTAATCCTAACTAATTCTTGGTCCAAATCCTATCTAACTTAGAAATTAATTATAACTAATTAACTAATTAGGTTCAAGTCCAATTAATCCAATTAGGCTCTAATCCAATTAGAGAATTAATTGAATCAAATCTTCATCAAACAAGAAATTGATTTCTAGGATAATTGGGTTATCTCATAATCCAATAGGACTTAATCTAATCAAATCCAAATTAAATCAAATTTAATTTAATTTAATTAGATTTAATTTTAACCCCATTGCTCAATCAGATTGAGCTCTGTTGTATTTCAATTGCAAATTAAATTCTCCAAAAATTTACTAACCCTTAGTGAATTGAATATTACAACTATTGCATTGAATTAATCATCAATCAAATTGACAATTAAATTCTATTACAATTCATAATTATGATTCAACCATCTGATCTGTCAAAAAATCTCTTCTGTGTGTGACTCCATAGGTTCTTATTCTATCTGATAGTGAGATATACCATGATCTCCATCATAGTATCATCAATCAAAACTTCTTTCAATGGATTAGAATACTTCTAACTCACACTCATCATAGATTATCGATCCAGAATAATCCAAGTAAGTTCTCACAATTTATTAGTGACGTCTAGCAGCATGTGGTGGTAATTTAGCAGAATAGAAAATAGAATTTTTAGATATAGTTATCGTGTGATTCAGTTTCTCTATTATAAATCTCGATAAGATGGAGGTTATGGAGACTCGTCAAATCTCTTCATCTATCATATAAAAAATTTGATTACCTTAAGTCCAGATGCGATGCTTATGAAAACTTCTTTTCATCCATCATCTTATAATGGCCATAGACTTGTAGACTTAGCTTCTTAAATATATAGAACTATTCCTTATCTACTAAGATCGATAGATCCCTTATAAGTGTACATCTTACTCTTATAGTGAACCTACTACGGCCAACATATACTACAAAGATCCAAATGGCTAGGAGACTATATTTATGTGCAGTCAAATTATAGCAACTTTACTGTAGACAGTCGAAGAGCCGTAGGTCAAGAAACTACTCACACCACTACCGCATCAAAAAGATTATCGACAAGTATACATCCATGTGATCTCTCATATGGTTACGCTCACGTTGATATTCTCTAACAACCATCCGCACTCTCGTTCAGTGTCTCCACACCATAGACTTGAGACTCGTCTATCTCGAAGGAAGCGATCCGTATGTTGATCTATCCGGATCAATCATCATCCCTATGATATCCATCGATCGAAAGCAATTTAGAAATTAATTATACATATCTCAAATCTAAACTCTTTAGAATATGTATTTTTAAATTATTAATTTTTTGGATGATTCTCAGACACATAATACAAGGATGGATAAAATTATTCATTTTATTGATAAATCAATAATTTAAGTATAAAAATGTCTCAGAATTATTATAATGTCTCTGTCAAATTGACTTTTAGGATATACATCTAACAGATTCAACCGACGAGGGATGATGGAAGTTGACCCACCACAGAAATAGGCTGTAAAAGTGAGAAGAAGAGAATCATAGAGAGATAGAGAGGTGAGGGGTGAAGGGAGGAACTGACGGAGTGGAAGAGTCAGGAGAGAGAGGGTTGGGTTATTTAAAAGATAGTTGCATGGAGTAGTTTATGCATTTCTTATGCATAAAAACTTCATGCGCCCCCTTATTACAAACATGTCCCCATAGAAAAGTTATGTTGGGATTGATTTTAAAAATGCTTGATTGCATAGAAATTATATGTAGCCGCTTGTATGTTTTTGATGTTTTTGATTTTTTTTTGTGGGCATCCTTATATTAATATTACATAAAAATTATGAGAAATTATATCACATAGGCTTTTCTTTTGCTTTAATTTATGAAAAAAACTTGATAATATTTTAATAAACTAAATGTTGTATAATATTAGCATAAATTAGTGAAAAATAATTCTTTTTTAAATAAGATAATATAATATATTAATTCAATAATTCTTTTTTTAAATCAAATTAGTTTATGATTTAGTTAATGCAACATCTTAATTATTATCATAGATTAGTGTGTCAATAGGATAATATAATATGTTAATTAAATAATTTTTTTAAAATCAAGTTAGTTTATAATTTAGTTAATGCAACATCTTAATTAAATATGACTTTCCTTAGTTAATTTAGAAAACAAATTGCATGATTTGTGAAAAATTTTATTTTGGTCAAATTTTGAGATGAATCTACATGATAAATGGATAGGTAATATATATTTCTGATAAAATAATTTTTAATAAAAATTATCCCATGATTAATAGTGTGTGATTAATTGCTAGCTCATGGCTAATACACTGTAACAATTATACTAATCCTTCTTGGTTGGATTTATTGTTTAATTATGATACATAGATAGGTAATATATTTTTTTGATTAAATAATTCTTATTAAAATTATCTCATGATCAATTGTGTGTGATTAATTGGTTTGCATATGATTTGACCAATATAATATATTAATTATATTAATCCTTGTTTATTAGATTTATTATTTAATTATTGTATGATTTGTGAGAGTATATATTTTGATCAGATTTAATAATGAACTAAAATGACAATATGACTAGATATTATTAATTTGATGGATTATGTAGCTGGGGAAAATGCCCTCTTCCATCAATTTGTTGGGTTTTAAATATATTATATTTCTTGATTTTATATTTTTTTGAACTAGAACACTAATTTTTAACCATTTATGGTGGTAGAAATGAAAACAATCAAAATTTCATGGAAAGTATGCTCGAGGAGATAACCGATAGATAAGGATTGTATAAGTCAATTTATGGATTCGAGGTCCAGAATGATGGAATGCTGAGGGCACATGCCAAAATTAGGCTGAAAGATGATAATGAATTATCTAAAATTCTTAAGACTTGGGGTCGTTCGATACATGATCAAAATGAATGAAAAAAATTTATTGTAGAGTTTACAATAAATAGATTATAATACAAATTAAAAATTGAGATTAAAGATTTTAACTTTGAAGATAAAAAATATTATAAATATATGTATCAAAGAATTAACGATGCTCATGAACAACTTGAGTATGAGCATAGATAATTATGTTGGAAATATGATTTATCAGTTGATAGGAATAAAAGATTGTTGGATAAACATAGTGCCTTAGAAAAGAAAACTAAAAAATATAAAAATATGTTTCATCCAGATTCTAAATCATCAATTGGTGAGAATATTATTTAGGACTATTTGATAAACATTTTGGGAGTATTAGTTTGAAACTAATGCCGTATATAAGTATTGATATGTGGGTTTGCATTTTGTATTTTGGATTTCGCTAAGATAAGTTTTTTTTCATTATGTGAATATTCTACAATTATAATATGTTTCAAATTACTCAATGATATTTGATTATATTTTGGCAATGGATGAAGATAATGCTAATTTGAGCTATATTTTTTTTGGACGTATGACTCTTGCATCATTTTTCATAGATTTTGGTATTGATGTATTGAAATTATCTATAATATAGAATTCAACTATAGTTTATTAGAGTAAATATGAAATATTTTGTTATATATTTCAAACATGAAATCAATAAATAAATATTTTTATTTATTCAAAATATTAAAGAAATTATTGGGAAATATTTTTTTCTGATGAAATTTTGCTAAATTAGATTTCATTAATTTTTATAGATCAATTTACGTTCACTATAAAAAATTAAGGTATTAGTGATAGCCATTAGCGATGGTATTTTTGCCATCTCTATTAGTGGGTATTAGCGACAGCATTATCGATGGTAAATTTTTCATCACTAATAATATTTTTATCGATGGCTATTAGCGACAGTAAAAAAATCATCACTAATAAATATTTTTACAGACAACCAATTACGACCAAAAAATAAGCCATCTCAAAAAAAATTATTTATTAAACTTATTAGAGATGGTTGGAAGAGTATTAAAGATGACGATTACCGTCACTAATAACCATTAGCGATGGAACTATTAACGATGAAATAAGCTATCGTAAAAAAAATTATTTATTAAATTTATTAACGATCATGAAAAAAATATTAGCGATGGTTATCATCGTCTCTAATAATAATTAGTGATGGCTCTATAGGTGATGGAATGTTCCGTCATAAGAAATAAAAGAAATTTTTTATAAGCGACAGAATGTCCCATCATAAATAATTAGTGACGAAACATCTCGTCGCTAATAATCTCACCAGAATATAATTTTTTTTATTTTTCTCTAAATATGATATAATTATAAAATTTAAAGTCCATCTTTATCATTCATTATTTAAATAATTATCGTTAGAGTATCATCACAAAAGATCATGTCGATCCAGTAGCCCTAGTTATATCGATCAATAAAATTTGATTCGATGGCTACGAACGATCGCATGATGATCTAATAGATAAAGACCACCGATGGATCCAAAAATTTGCAATGATGATCTCAAAGATATTTATAGCATACTATCAAAATTTTACTTCAATCGGACATCATTATCATGGTCAATTTAGCACGGAATGATTTAGACCATTAAATGAAAAATAAGTGATCAAAAGGCCAAATGGCATCTGATTATAAGATGATTTTTTAGATAAATGATCTTTACTACTATTTTGATCATTTGTATGATAGTGATTGTAAAATTCAAACCATGCGTATATAAACGATCCAAAACTATATGTCTCTTGATACTCATTCAAGTTCTTAAGTAATTATACTTGTAGTTTTGTGAGATCTGTTTAATATGGATGGTTCATATACGTATGGTTTAAATTTTACAATCACCACCATATAAATAACTAAAATAGTAGCAAAAATTATTTATCTAAAAAATTATCTTAATCACATGCCATTTAAGCTTTGATCACTCATTTTTTATTTAATGGTCAAAATCATTCCATGCTAAATTGACCATGATAATGATGTCTGATTGAAGTGAATTTTGATAGTGTGCTATAAATATCACTGAGATCATCATTATAAATTTTTGGATCTATCAATGATCTTTATCTATCAGATCATCATGCAGTCGTTCATGACCGTCGAAATCGAATATTATTGATTGATATAACTAGGACTACCGGATCGAGATGGTCTTTTGTGACGATACTTTAACGATAATTATTTAGATAATGAATGATGAAGATGATCTTTAAATTTTAAAATTATATCATATTTAAAAAAATAAAAAAATTATATTCTATTGAGATTATTAACGACGGCAAATGCCATCGCTAATACTTATCCTACCGTTGCTAATAATTTTAATAAATAAATTTTTTTATTTTTTAGAGATGATGATAGCCATCACTAATAATATTAGTGATAGAGCCATGACTATTAGCGATGGCGTTTGTCATCGCTAATAAATTAAAATTTTTAAAATTTTTTTGATTTATAATTATAATTAAATTAATTTATTATCGATAGTTTTTAATGATGATACTTTTACCATCGCTAATAATTTTAAAAAATTATTTAAAAAATTATAAAAAGTATTTTTTTGATAAAAGTATTAACGACGGTATTCTATTTTTAGTAACAGAAATGACTATTTCTAATACCTTTGCCGACGGTATTAGCAACGATCATTTTGCCGTCGCTAATAGTCCACCCCCAAACCATCCGTAGGAAAAAAAACTTTCGCCCGCACATGTTCCCATCCCTTTTCCACAACTCCTTCCCATGATACCCTCTCGCCGGCACCCAAACCAACCCCAAACCCACCCCCTTTCCCCCCTAACCCCCCTTTCCTCCCTCCCCACCCTGCCCCTCCGGCGTCCTGTGGCTCCGAGCCCATCCCTCCGGCACCCAAACCAACCCCAAACCCCCTCCCTCCCGCACCCCCCTTTCCTTCCTCCTCGGCCTGTCCCTCCGACGTCCCGCAGCCTCGAGCCCATCCCTCCGATGCCCAAACCAATCCTAAAACCCCCATCGATCTTCCCCTTATCCCCTTTTCCTCCATTCCCGCCCCATCCCTCCAGTGCCCCACAGCCCCGTGCCTGTCCCTCTGCACTTAAACCAACCCCAAACCTCCCCTCCCCCCCACCCCATTTCCTCCCTCTCTACCCCATCCCTCCAGCGTCCAGTGGCCCTGAGCCCATCCCTCTGGCATCCCGCGGCCCCGCGACATCCTGTGACCCTGAGCTCGTACATCGGCCATGCCCGCAGCTGCCCCGACCTTGACCCTGCCTGCTCAATCTCACGATTTCTTCCCCACCACCCCCAGCTCGTCGGCCCAACCCTGCGACCCCATCGCCGCACCCTTGTCTCCGCAGTCGCATCCTCGAGCTGACATCCTGTCCTCGAATCGTCTCCTTACTGTTATGAGTATTAATGATGGCATTAGCGATGGCTAATACTGTCACTAAAAATAAATTTTTTTATTTAAATTATGTTAATTAAGTATAATTAGATATTAAAAAATAATTAATTAAATATTAATTTAATTAATTAGTTAGATGTTTAATTAATTAATTAGAAACACAAGATTTGGTTCTCGATATACAGAGTGCTCGGATTGAGAGAAGGTGCCAGGCAGCATTTCAAACATGGGGTTGGGGCATTCCCTACACGTTCGAGCCTTGGGTCCCAACTGGCGTCCAAGACATCTAGCCCTGCATGCTCAGGTTGAGGGAAGGTGCTGGTCAGCATTACAAACACGGGACCGGGACATGCCCTGTGTGCTCGAGCCTCGGATCTCAACTGATATCCAAGACATCCAGCCTCTGCATGTCCTGCATGCTTAGCCGGCCGAGGGAAGGTGCATGCCGTTCAGTATTGTGAATACGAAGCTGGGGCATGCCCTGCATGCTCGAACCTCGGGCACCAGCTAGTGTCCAGGACATCTAGCCCTCGCGCGCCTTGCATGCTCAGGCCGATAGTGTTAATTATTAAAAATATTTGCATTGCATGAAACCGTAGATCCATCTTTTGATTAATGTATATATTCTACTGTATCCATACATTTATATATTTTTGTATAGATAGAAGAATATGTACATTGATCAATTGATCATCCACTATGGATAGTTTGAAAAATACAAGTAATTCTATAAGTCATTATAATAATCAAATGGTATACTCAGGATTCAAAAGAAATTTCAGACAGCATTTTCTTTTATGCATTCGAAGAAGAAGAGTCCCAATTACTAGAATACTTTTAAGAAGATGAAATATTAAGATTTCATCCATCTTCAATAGATGCCAAGTTGGATGCTTCAAAAATTTTCGTACATAATGGCCAACATGAGGAGGTAGATCCAACTGATTTTGTTTTAAAAGATAATCCTATTCAAGAAGGGGAAGAAGAAGAACTGGAAGAAGAGGAAGATATCGAAGAAGAAAAAAAAATGAAAAAAGAAAAAGAATCGAAAGAAGAATCTAAAGGGTACCAGACATTTGAAGAGACTAATAAGTAGTGTTAAGTCTATAATCTTGAAATAATTTTAATTATTTATCTTATATCATTTTAAATCTTGCATTACCATCCATAATTATATAATTAATTTGATAAATCTATTTATTTTTATTTTTAGAGATTATACATCATGTCTTTCAGAAGCCAAAGCTAGGGGTGTGCAAATAGTTCGGTTAACTAAAAACTGAACCAAATCGTTAATTATTTTGGTGTTTGGTTCAATTTTTCTTTTCAAAATTTTAGTTTTGGTTTAAAATTGAACCAAAATTTTTTAATCGATTCGACCTTCGATATTTAATTTGATATCTTCGATTAACCAAAAATCAAAATTATCTAATCCTCTTCAGTTTAATATTTAGATTTAGTCTAAGTATTACTTGAACCAAATCAAAACTAAAATCTCAAACCAAAATTAAAAGCCTAATATAGAGAAGCCCAAAATCGAATTACTGAACCAAACCAAACCAAAATTATTTCGATTTGGTTTGTTCAGTTTTATACTACTTTGGTTCAATTTTTTATTCTATAAAATATAAATTCAGAAGTTTGATTTTTTAGAACTTCAGTTTGATTTGAATCGAAAAAATCGAATGCACACCTCTAGTCGGAGCCGTGCCCATGGAGGGTAGAGCTCTCGAGGAGAGAGCGATCATGCGGCCAGCTCACAAGGTTCTGCACCTCTCACATTCCATGATAAACTCTAACACTTTAGATATTCTCATTTATATTATTTTATCTTTTGTTAACTAATATAATATTCTTTATATTAGATATTTTATGCTCAGGTTCGAACAATAGAGGGTCACCAGTGACCCCACAGTCACACGTACTAGTGACCGACTCTCAAACATAGAGGCATGGTAGAGGATCCATCTGATTCGTGGCACCTATGACTCGATCGGAGGATGGAGAGCTCATCCATATTTAGAGCTGGTCATAAGTACTATATCTTTACTGAATATGTTTAAAATTTAGCCATTGTAGAATTTAATATTTTTTATTCAAAATCAATTTTGCGGCATGTTTACAAAGAGCTACGTGCCTCGTGTGATTATCGAGATCATCCAATGATTGATGTCGGAGCTGATGAATGAGTTCTCTAGTTGGCCATCGGAGGCTCGTGATGCAGTCTAGAAGATATTTTTGATAAATCAAAGGTATTTAATTTAGTAATTCATGGTAGATTTATATTCTATTTATTAATACTTACTTGCTTCTACTTGCAAGGGTACTATCGATTTTTATCTCCTCATAATGAGGAGGCTGGTTGCCTGGTCTTCGAGCAGGTGGCCACACATAGATTTCAAGATGGGCTACATAGCCTACGGCAGTCCGTCATCAAGCATTTCGATTTTCAGTCACCATCGAATTGAAAGTCCTATAAAGATCACTAGATGCGGGCGGACGTATGGGAGGCCCTTTGTGATCAGTGGAGTAGTAAGAAGTATGCTAGTAGGTGGCAGAGGATCTGATAAAATCAGACCATCCAATAGGATTTGATCAGGCACACGGACGGCTCCATCGGTACACATGTTGTGGCCAACAGACTGATAAAAAATCTATATCAAAATTCTTCATTAGAATTGTAAAAGCTCTTATATGTATGCTTTAATTAATTTAATTTAATTATTTACTTATTGTAGACATGGCAGTTGGATCATCGAACAGGTCAGCTGCAGTTGTGGGAGGCCACATACTAATCTAGGAGGACTGATGATTTTTTAGATTTTAGGTTATGACAGATTATGATAAAAATTTCAAACTATATTTATTAAGTTGTTACAGGATCTGATATGTATATTAGAACTAATATATTTCTGAACTGTATAGGCAGATTACATGGAGTATGTCATTGCAGGGCATGGTGATGACCCATCCACTCGCCCTTCCTTGACCTTGAGGGATAGTTTAGGGTCACCAGAGGGGTGAGTAGGAGCCAGGTCATAAGGTTTAGCCATAGCTACAACCCTCCAGCTGCTCGATACTCTTCGGCATCCTCACAGGCCTCGACGTCTTAGACTTGGAGCGATGCGTACGTGAAGAATATTGTGTAGAGGCTTCTGAGCCAGTGATCGTAGATTTTTTGAGATGTCATTTGTAATACGATCATGGAGATTCTTTAGGATCCACAGCTGTATGACTAGCTGGGCTCGTTGCTCCAGTCATCACATTAGGTAATTCTATTAATAAACTTTTTTACTTATTTTAAGTTTTCATATTTAGAAGCTTCACATATTTAGGCTTGAGTCCGAAAAGAAGATCTAGAGGCTAAAAATTCAATCTAACTATTCAATTGATGGGCTGAGAGTATCTATAGCTCTGTATCATTGAATAAAATATGTAGAAATAATTTGTTCAAGAATCAAAGAAGTGTATCAAAAGATATGTCTCCATATCGAAACTTATTAATAATATTTTTTTTATTTCAAGATACTAAGACATCCGACTCTCATCCACTAGCTGGTGGAGAGGAGTAGGAGGATGATGAAGAGAATCTGGACTGATTTTTTTTTATTTTGATGTATGAAATTTTTTTTGATGCTGCTTGTAAAATTATATAATTTATATTTTTAATATAATATAATTAATTTTTTATTTATGATTGTCATATTATCTTTGAATTTTAATTATAACATGTGTTAGGCACTATAATTGATTGTGATTAATTAAAATAGATTTTAAAAAATATTATTATAAATTTTTAAAAAAATAAAATTAATTATTATCGATGGTATTGGTGATGGCTTTAGCTATCGTTAATAATAAAATATTATTATAAATTATTAAAAAAATTAAAATTAACTATTATCGATAGCTAAAGTGATGGCATTAGCGATAAAAGAGTCGTTACTAATTAATTTTTATTTTTTTAAAAATTTTATTTAAAAATAAAAAAATAAATAATGATGGAATTTAACCATCACTAATACCATCATTAATATATTTATTATCGATGGCTAAAAATCTCATCACTAATAGTGGTAATTAGCAACTAGAATTTTTTCGACAGTCAATTAGCGATGGAAAGTCGTTGCTAATAGCATTAGCAACAGCAAATCGACTATTAGCGATGATAAATTGCCATCGCTAATAGTCAAATTTCTTGTAGTGGTTCAAAATTTTATTTCTTTTGTCTAATTGTTGCATAAAATATTTAATAAATTACTACTATATTTCTTTTATCTTTAGCATTTCTCTAAATTGCATTATTTATTGTTGAACTTGAAGTCCAAACTAGAAATTTTCTCCTAAATTTATTTACTATTTATTTTATTTCTATTTATTTATGCTGTATTGAAGTCAATTCATTGTTTATATCCTCTAAAATATTTTTATTGCCTAAATAAAATGTTAGTATATGGTTTGGCTTTGAATTATTTTAAATTTAATTTATTCATTTGCATCATTGAATGAAATTAGAGGAAGCATATAAGGAGAAGAGAATAAGATGGATGAATATCATTGCTCGATAAAGAGTCAGAAAATTATTTGAAAAGAAAGGTTGCATGAACAATACTGATGGAAAAAATAATACCAACATATATATTATCATTCCACGATAAACAACGAAGGAAATTTAAATATCATTGTATATGAAAGTTTTTAAAGTTCTAGTCAAAATAGAGTATCTAGTGCTGAAAGAGATACATGCATGATAATGGGTGAGCATAGTATCTTGAGAGAGAATCTTAGATTAAATATAGAAGAAAGTAACATATATTGGAGTCTGATCTAAGTTAATTATATTTTGATCTTATAGTATTCAGTAATATCGAAATTCATTGAACTTTCAATTGATGATAGATTATATAATCAAGAAGATTCCAGTCCAATTTCTCCTAATGCACAAAGTAAGCCGTTTGGCAATAGTGCATTTGTTTGTTTTAATTTTTTCAAAGTTAAAGAAAAGATCAATTAGATTTAAGGTTTCTATCTTTTTTTCTTTATATTATAGAAAACCTTACTAAACCATTAAATATTGGACTTCTCGAACATTAGTGTCAATTTTGTGGAGCTTTATTTTGGTATAGAGAATGTGTGCATAAATCATGTGATACATCTAGACCTATAGTTAGTTTATCTTGTCGTGAAAAAAGAGTGGATTTACCATTATTGAAATAAACTTCAGCTTTTTTGGATGCTTTTATTAGATTATGATGGAGGAAGAAGAGATTCAAAATTTTGAAAAAATATTAGAGTATACCACTTGATGTTTGCCTTTATATCGATTGAAGTCAGAATTGATAAAAAAATTAATAATAGACCTAAACCGTATGTATTCCGAATCAATGACTAAAATCTTCATAGATTGGGCTCGCTTCTTTCAGTCGATGGAGAAAGATCTAAGTTTGCACAGTTATATATATACAATATTGGAAATAAAGTGAATAATAGATTGAATGTACTAAATTCAGATGATGGTTCATTGGATATAGATTGAGAAATTATAGAAGGATTGATAAAGATGTTTGATAAGGAAAATTAAATTGTTAAAGCTTTTAGCATGGCTAGAGATCATTTTGAATGATCTCAATTTTCATCTGTGTGTCTAAAATTACTAGAAAGATATGATGGAGATAGTTTATGGTATAATATACTTTCGACTTCTAAAATAGCAGCATTGACTGTTGGCAATCTAGGACAAGTGGATCGTTAGTTTGAACATAGAATAGAAGGATTGAGACGTATCGATCTGTGATCTACATCCTAGCTTTATGGCCATGTAATATTCAATTTTGTTTCTATTTGGTGAAGATGGTTTTAAAATTGATATCAAATACAAAGAATCTTTACATGGACATTCAAATATTAGACAATATATCACTATGAGAGAATTTTATGTTTGCAAAATACAATAAAAAACCAGTGAAGGAAAGATATTAATAAAAAGGGAGATTATTTCAGTAATATATAGTTAAACTTTTTCATGTGTTTAAGAAGAAAGATTATATTATATTAAAAAAAAATCATAAGGATCTTCAATCAAAAAATTATAAGGATATTAAAGATGATGTTGTTTATAGTGATATTGATGGTGATGCAATAGGAAAGAGAATTATTTTGTCACTAAATTTATCAGAAGTCCAAGATATATGATTTAGAACTATCAGGATGCTATTACTTCTTGTAAATGACATTGACATCCTAATTTATTTATGACATTTACCTGCAATATGTAGTAGCCTGAAATTCAGACTGCTTTATGTTTAATTTATGATTAAAATATTGAAGATAGACCTGATATTATTAGTAGAGTCTTCAAAATAAAACTTAAGGATATCAGATATTATCAAGAAGCATCATTTTGGAAGGATGGTTGTAGATAATATACTAATTTTTGGCTGGAGTTTTATAAGAATAATTATAAGCAATTTTTCTAATATATTTTTTCATGCTATTTGAAGTTTTATATACAATAAAGTTTTAAAAATGTGGTTTACCCCACACACACACACACACACACACACACACACATACACACACATATATATATTACTTTGGTTGAGTTTGAAGTATAAATATCCAACAACAGTGGATATAGATTCGATAATACATAATAAATTATCGGATAAAGTTGCTAATCCTGTTGAATATGTATATGTTATAGAGTTTATGATGCATGATTTGTGTTGATTGAATAATCTGAAATCATCATGTATGATCAAAGGGCATTGATCGAAATATTTTTCAGAAAAATTTCAAGAACAAATAATGATAAATGAAAATGGATTTGCTTTTTCTAGGAGAAGAAACGATGGATGATATGCCACTAAAAATGAAATTAAACTTGATAACCAATTTATTGTTCTATATAATTTTGATTTGATAATGTGATATCAAGTACATATAAATATTATATGGTGTAATAAATCAAGGATGATTAAATATTTATTCAAATATGTTAATAAAAATATGGGTAAAATAAGAGCCATTATAATAGAAAATATATCGATCAATAACAATACTGAAGAATGAATCTATGAAGAAGTTGATGAAAGACATTCCTTAATTGTAGATATTTATCGACATATGAAGCTGTTTGGAGATTATTCCAATTCGATTTTCATTTTAGAAAACCTACCATTTAGTGCTTAGCTGTGCACCTTCTGTTTATGAATAGAA
The DNA here is from genome assembly GCF_000442705.2 of Elaeis guineensis. Lineage (NCBI taxonomy): Eukaryota > Viridiplantae > Streptophyta > Magnoliopsida > Arecales > Arecaceae > Elaeis > Elaeis guineensis. The sequence goes on along the minus strand of NC_026002.2, from coordinate 77,003,499 downwards.
TAACTTATCATAGAGATCAAAGTTTACCATCCATTCTTGTAAGGAGAAATATAGACAAAATAATATTTACAACGTGGATGCAGACTCATGAAATTTTTAAGGATAGTTAGGATTTAACGTATACGAAGTATCCTATCAAATGGGTATAGAATGCTAAAGATAAAATTTGGACCAGAAGAAAATGCAAAAGCAGAATTGGCAGAATTGTGTATATTCATCCCAATTCTATTTACGGATGCTCTTAAATATGGTGAAAGAAGTAAAAAATTATAATGAAATCAAAATTATAAATGATATTATACATCCCATATTTTAATTTATATGTGATACACTTGGTTCATTAGGGGATGATAAAGAATGGCATAAAGCATTGGAGAAAGCTTTTTTCTGGACAACAGTATTTGAATTAAGATAATTTTTTATTACATTGATTATTTATTATGAAGTAGCATATTTGAACAAATTATTCCAAATTATTGAAATAAATTTATAGATGATATTATTTATAATTTGAAAAATATATTGGAGCTTCCCAATGTACACATTCCAAAATCATAGTTAAAAAATTATATTCTATTTGAATACACCAAAATCATAGTTAAAAAATTATATTCTATTTGAATTATAAAAATTATTTAATAAAAATTTTTATTCTCTTTCAAATCATAATCTTTTGATACTCAACAGAACTATGATGGAGAAACTAAACAATAAATTACTAAGAAAAAAACTCAATTACGATATACAGATTCTATAATAAAAGCATTAACATTGGTTGAAAGATTAAATGAATAAAATTTTTTTGGACATGGTCATAGATTCTGTAAATGAGAATAAGGATGGATTATTTTTTGTATATGACTATTAAGAAATAGGCAAAACTTATCTTTAAAAAATTATTATATCAAAAATTAAATCAAATAGTAAAATTATTTTAACTATTATTTCTTCTATAATAGCATCGCTTTTATTTTCTGATGACTGAACTGTATATTTTAGATTCAAAATTTTAATTCAAGTTGATGACTACTCAATATGTGAAATTAAGAAAGTTACTTAGCTTATAAAATTAATCAAATCGATAAATTTGATAGTTTATGATGAAGCCCCTATGAATCATAAAAATTATTTTGAAGCACTTAACAAATCTTTGAAGGATATTTTACAAATGTGGGATTCAAATGCAATCACAAAAGCTATTCAGTGGAAAACTTATATTATTTGGAGGAGATTTTAAACAAATTCTTCCAATTGTTGTTAGAGAAAATATAACAGATACAATTGATGTATCAATAAATCGATCATATCTATGGAATTATTGTATACTATTTTGTCTGAAAAGAAATATGTGATTATTAAGTGATGACATGATGAAGAATTTAGAATATCATTAATAAATTTTGACAAATGAATTTTGGATATTAATGATGAAAAAAATATTAGCTATTAAATTATATGATGATGATGATGAAGAAGAAACTTAGATAAAAATTTTAGATAATCTGCTCATAAAAATGGATAAGGATCATATTCAGCATATTGCTTTTGCAATTTATTCTGATTTTGAAAAAAATTTCATTGTTCCTGCATAAATACGTATCTACTTTCTCTACTTTTTGATGGAGAAAAACTATATTTAAGTTTCAATATAATATATTGAGTATTGATAGATGCTACTTGCAAGGATATTCTTTATCCTATTAAATTTCTGAATTCTTTAGAATTCAATGATGTTCCACATCATGAATTAAGATTAAAAAAATATACATTGATAATATTATTACAGAATATAAATCAAAATATGGGTCTCTATAATGGTATTAGATTAATAATGACTAATCTGACTACAAAAGTTATTAAAACAAAAATTATTACGAGTGGTAACATTGGTATCAAGGTTTATATTCCTCCCATTATAATGCAAGTAAAGAAAATAAAATGACCATTTATTTTTAGAAGAAGATAATTTTTGATTAAGCTTTGCTATACTATGATAATTAACAAAAGTCAAGATTAGATATTAAATAAAGTTATTGTATTTATCTAATCCGATATTCAATCATGGTCAGCTTTATGTTGCACTATCGCTTATCATATACATCAAGATCTCAAAATTCTGATAAAAAATGAAAATACAGGGATGAAGATTATACCAAAAATATTATCTACAAAAAATTTTTTTGAATCTACCTTTAGGCATTTTTGCAGTATTTAATGATATACCATACACTTATATAATTATATAATTATCTATATCATAACATTATGTGGTTGCTTTTATAGAATTTTTTATATTTATTTAGATATTTCATTTGTTCAAGCAGGATTATTGGAGATATAGAATATAATTTGTTATCGGACTTATCACTAGAAAAATGAAATTGAAAAATAAAAGTTAGGATTGTAAGAATTTGGGATTCGATAGATCCTAATACTGATAATCAGCTACTGAGTATTGATTGTATCTTCATCAATGAAAAGATTATAATGGATTTTCCTTTTTTTTTATTGATTTTGATATATACATGTTGTATGAATATATTTTTAATAAATTGGTTTTATATGGAAAAATACTATTCAAGCATCAATTTATAGGGAAGATTCAGTGCAATTCAAGACTAATCTCATGAAAGAAAATATCTATTTTTTTTAAAAAATAATATTACACAAAACAAAAAAGTTTCAGAACTTCTATTCATAAATATATTATCTACATTAATAAATGGATGATTGTATCATAATTTGATGATGCTGAGAGTACTATATCTTTTCAAAAATTTAATTTTATGAATTTTAATGAATTACAAATCAGAAATCATAATGATCTTCATTTGACCAGTATATATAAATTTTATTTGCTATAACTTATGATTATTCGAGAAAATAGTTCTACTATACTGATCAAATTCTTTCTAGACATTATTGACCATATAGTGGTTGTTTAACCTCTTGAACAAATATACATCAGATAAAAGTTAGTTTATAGAAGGAATTTGGAAATTAAAAATTTGAAGTAACATTTATGTAACACCCAGCCCAATTGGGCCCTGAATCAAGCCCATATGAAACAAAAATTTTCTGGAAGAAGACTCCCATTGAAGTCTTCTTCTTCTTCCCCGCATCCGATTGGGAGGACTACTAAGGCCATAAGGAACCTTAGGAAGACCTCTATAAAATCCCCCTTCCCTTCTCCATGCCTAGCCACGACGAGCACCAAATTTTTCTTTTTATTTTTCTCGAATTTTTTCATTGAAGCCACGGATGTCCTCATCGTGTTCATCTCAAATACTCGTCGGAGGCCTCACCGGAGTCAGAGGTAAGCTCATCTCCTCTTTCCCCTCTTCCTTCCCCTCTTTTTCATGGCATGGTGCACCCTCGTCGGCCGTCGAGCTCATCGAAAAATTCATGAAAAGGGTGAACCCTATTTTGCTCTGTTTCGGTCGGATCTTTTCCTCTCTTTTTCAGTCACTGGCACTGTCGATTGCGGTGTCTAACCCCAAGGATAGGACCCTTACCTCCTAGCCTTTCTTCCCTATAGGTCTTGACCACCGACGACCGACCAATGATCGAAAAACAAGGGATCAGGTGCGGATCCCCTATTTTTCTGATTTTCTCTAAATTTCTCGCTGGCTGAATCTCGCTGCCCGCCTCCCCTTGCTCTGTTGCAGTCAATCAGACATCGCCACCCCTCATCGGAGCTCGAGCCATCGAGCCCCTTTCCTCTGGTCCTCCTCCTATTTGGCCAAGGAAGAGGAAAGGAAGAAGAAAATGAGAAAAGAAAAGAAAAGAAGAAGAAAGAAGAAGAAAAGAAAAAAAAGAAAAAGAAAAAGAAAAAGAGAAAAAAAAGAGAAAGAGAAAAAAAAATAGAAAAAAAAAGAAAGAGAGAATTTTCTCTCTCTCCCTCTTTTTCTCTCTCTCCTCTCTCTATCTTTCTCTTTCCAGTTTCTCTTTCTAGATTCTCTCTTTATTTTCTCTCTCTAGACTTTTTTTCTCTCTTTATGAATTTTATCTCTCTAAAATCTTTCTCTTCCTCTATTTGATTGCATCATGAATTCTAGGATAAATTTGAAAAAAAAATATGATGACCTGAGATTGCTTCAAAATTGATGCAGTAGATTAGATCTCGATCCGATCTATATTCAAAATTGATAACATCAATCATGGTTAATTCATATTAAGCCATTCTGATAGGACCTCTGATGATCTCGATCATGATTGTCTTATTTGAAAGATACGAAGATTTTCTCTTTATTTTCTCTCTCTAAAATTTTCTCTCTCTTCATAAATTTTCTCTCTCTAGAAGTCTTATGGACCAATGGAAGGTCCAGATACTTAGACAAATCTCGATTTTGAGTAATCCTAAGAGTGGTCTTAGATTTATGTTATTAGGATCGATTATCGATAATTTTTTCATATATAATTTTTATATTTGATCAAGGTCATGAAGAGATACGATTGTCTGCATAAGATATCGAGTATAATATCTTATTAGAGAAATTCATAAATCAAAAAAAAATATTGATTTTTGTGTTTGGATCAGTCACCGATAAAGATAAGAATCTTTGTACATGATCACCATTATATATATGCTATTTTGCTGTTGATCTTGCATCATTAGTTTTGCATCGTCGGATTTGAGATCGATAAATTCATTATATCTGAGACACTATTATTTGATTTTGAGCATGAGTATGTTATGTCAATATATATGTATCAGAGATTGATGGCATGATTATATGGATATGACATATCTAAATTGATCATAATATAAGTCGAAATTGATTTGATGAAATCAACACATAATGATTAAATAAAAAAGAGAGATATGGTATGGGCTAGCCTTGTCATGTGGAACAGTTCGCCAGGAGCTTATACCTCGGACAGCCCGTCAGGAGTTTATGTTTGGGACAGCTCTCACTAGCTTATAGGTGGATCAGCCGGTTAGGAGCTCATGCCTGAGACAGCCCGCTAGGAGCTTATGCCTGGGACAGCCTCTCACAGACTTTTGTACATGGGACGGTCAGTCAGGAGCTCATCTTGGGATAGTCTTAAAAGGCTTTTAAGTGAAAATTGATTTGGATAATGAATGAGGTATAGACTTGATTAGTCCAGAGTCAGAAAGAAAAGATTAAAAATTATGTGATTATGAAAAGAGAAATGAAAGATAAGACATGAAATAATTGTTGAACAAAAGTATTTCACCCATTAATATATGATGATGCATCTCTTTTAACAAGACAGATAATTTATAGATGTTTGAATTATTCCGAATATTGAATATGAGATTTTATATTTTATTACTTATTCTTATTTTCAGATTATATTATTATATTAGTGTGATATGAAAATTCTTACTGGACTGTAAAGCTCATACCCCTTCATCTTTCTTTTTCTTCTCAGAGATACAGAATGCTCATGATTGACTATGGCTTGGATTTATAGGTGAGCAGATGGATAGATAGAGTGTCATAGTATCTAATTAAAGGATTGAAGAAATTTCAATTGTAATTATGCAAGTTTTACTAATTATTATTGAAATTAGATATTATGAATGTTGAGGTTGTAAGAAATTATTTTTGACCTTGCATATTCTTTTAGACTTGTTCTAAGGAGTGTGCGGCCATCACGTATCCGAACTGACTGTTGGATTCGGAGCGTGACAGCATGGTATCAGAGCTTAGGTTATAATAATTGAGAATTATGATATAAATGATAGGATATGACAGAGTGGTATCAGAGCCTAGATTATAATCATTTGGAAACTAGGATATAAGTGATTAGGATGTGATAGAATAATATCAGAGTTTAGGTTTAAGATTACTAGAGATTATGAAGTCATATCAAAACTTTATATATGATCAATAGGATATGACAGAATGGTATCAGAGAATGTGACAGAATAGTATCAGAGCTTAGGTTATGATCATTTGGAGATTGATATAAGTGATTAGGATATAATAGAATAATATCAGAGCTTAAGTTTAAGATCACTAGTGATTATGAAGTGATATCAAAACTTTATGCATGATCAGTAGGATGCGACAGAGTGATATCAGAGAATATGACTGAAGTAGTATTAAAACTTTAAGGTCACTAGGGACTGTGATATTTCTAGGATTATAATCAATAGAGTATGATTGATAATATCAGAGTTTAAGGTTATGATCATTAAGGATGTAATAGAATGATATTAGAGTTTAGGTGATCAATTACTAGAGAATATGATTTAAGTGCTATTTGAGCTGAAGGTTATAATTATTCAGAATTGTGACTCTAGTGATATTTGAACTTGAGGTTATGATTATGAGGAATATGATAGACATAAAAGAAAAGATTCAATATTTAAATTTTGAATCAATAGATACTATAATGAAATTTATGCATAGATGGTATATAATAGAATTGATGAGTTATATCTTAGATTTTAATTAGTAAGATTGACCTAAGTATGAGAAGTGTTGACCCTAGAATGAAGAGAGAGATATTGATGTATTGTGTTGAGTATACTCGATCATCTATTGAATGCAAAACTTATATGGGCAATGATCATAATAACTTTTCTAATTTCGATGATAACTGTCTGAGCATTATAAATTTTGGACTTATCAAAAGAAAGTTAATTAGGGTATGGTCTTAGAAGAAATTATATCATATGAGAGAGAAATATTTTTGAGCATTAAACCTATAAGAGGTCATATATGAAACTCAAATTTAGATGAAAAATATACTTGAATTTTATTATGAGAATATGAGATACACATCTTGATAAAATCTTTGATTATTCAAAATATCATATTTGGATGTGATTTTTTTGATCTTTCAAGTTACATTGAATTTCAAATCGAAAATTTATTTTTCTAAGTAGATCTAGGATATTTTGATATTATTGTTAAATTAAATATGAAGAATTAGTTTTGTTAGAATATGATATATACGTTATGATAAAATCTTTAATAATTCGTATTACCATCTTTAGATTAGATTCTTTAATTTTTCTTGTGATTGTCGAAGATGGTGAAGTGTATTAATTATTCAAATTAAAGTTCGGATTTTTGAATTGAACTAAGATATCTTGCTAGTATTAAATTTTGAATGACTCATACAAGAGATAAGATTTTGTATGGATTTATCGATTAATATTAAGGGTTGTGATGAAGAGAGCTCTATAAGAAATAATCAAGTTGATTCTACTTACAAGGATGTTGGCTTGAGTTCCTCTAGTTTGTTTAAGTTGGAGTTAATTTTTTTAAAAAGAAAGATTGATTTAGAAATTATCTAAATGATTATAAGGTAAACTAAATGTTAACTCAAATTGATTCAAGATATGTTGGATTCTTGAAGAGTGATGAAACTTATGCAATGATTTCAAACATAGAAAGTGGATCAAGATTTAATTTTGATGTGCTATATCCAAGGAGCTATAAAGATAAAAAAACTTAAAGTTTTGCTCTAAGTTTTATGAGAAATTTGAAGTTTGGATCTTTGATTGATCTAACATACAAGGGTATTCTTATCTTTTGATAAACCTATATAATTTGATAAGTTAAGATCAGAATACGTAGCAAAAGTGTTGTAGCAACGCGCACCGGATTGGATCGATCTGGGCTTGTAATCTAATATCTAATTTCTTTGAGACAATTCACCAAACACATTGCAGGCATAAATAAACAAAAACAAAGAACCAAGATTTACGTGGTTCGGCACAAAAGGCCTACATCCACGGGGAGGAGGAGCAATCCACTATATATCCGTCCTGAAATTTAGGTACAATATGAGGTATAAAATATCTTTTTCCGAAATCAACAAGAAGGCAACAAAATATCGAATAGAAGGCAACCAAGATCCAATAGGATCAACCAATCTTAGCCTCGGTAATAGATCAAGATAAAACAATACCTGAGATGAAGATACCTTCCTCAACCCTCGACAAAAAATCAAGATGATACCTCCTTACCAGCTGTAGCAGCACAAGGTGTCCGTGAAACCGAGAAAGAAGAAGACAGGTAAATCACCAACTGAAGGCCAACAGAAGAAAGCCAGAAAGCAACCCGCACACGAGGCACAGCCAAGAGATCGGCCAGAGAATAGGCCAGCACTGAAGCACAAGCAAGAGAGATCGGTCAGAGAACAGAACCCGCGCACCAGAGAGGCACAGGTTAGAGATCGGCCAGAGAACAGGACCCGCGCACAAGAGGCACAGGTGAGAGGTCGGCTCACAGGTGAGAGGTCGACCCGAGAACAGAACCCGCGCACAAGAGGCACAGGTTAGAAAAAATCCCGCACAAAAAACCCTAGAAAAAACCTCCGCCCGATCTTACCTCCGTTCTTCCAAGAAAAGATGCCAGTGGCCTCCTTATAAAGGAAGAAAGCCTTCTTAAAAAATAGAGTTTGAGTCGATGTAGTATTCCCAAGTGTCACGGGAGACGGATATGATTTGGAGCCAAATATAACAATCCTCCTCCTTGCGACAAATATTGTACCTTTTATTTCAGATGAAAAAATTTATAACCTCCTCCTCACCACAAGCCCCACAGGGCATTACCAAATGTTTATTCCAATCAAGTTCAGGAAATTCCTGAACTTCATTGCAGGGATTGGTTTAGTGAACATGTCAACTGGATTATGGGCAGTGTATATTTTCTGAAGTCTGACATCACCTTTCTCTACTAGATCTCTGATGAAGTGATATCTGACATCTACATGTTTTGTTCGTTCATGATACATCTGGTCTCTGGCAAGGTGCAAAGCACTCTGACTGTCACAATGAATGTCTAAACAATCCTGTTCGAGACCCAAATCCTGTACTAATCCTTTTAACCAAATAGCTTCCTTTGCTGCCTCTGTCAATGCCATATATTCTACTTCAGTGGTAGATAAAGCAACTGTAGACTGCAAAGTAGCCTTCCAACTGACTGCACATTCAGAAAGAGTAAACACATATCCAGTCAAAGATCTTCTCCTGTCCAAGTCACAAGCATAATCTGAATCACAAAATCCTGTAACTATGCAATTACTCTGTGTAGAAAATATCAATCCCAATTTAGAAGTGCCTTTCAGATATCTAAGTATCCATTTCACAGTTGACCAGTGAGCCTTTCCAGGTTTATCTATATATCTGCTTACTACGCTTACTGCCTGTGAAATATCAGGTCGAGTGCAGACCATCGCGTACATGATGCTGCCAACTGCGCTCGCATATGGCACTCTAGGCATATATCTCTCCTCATCCTCAGTCTGAGGAGAGTCTCTGGCAGAAAGTCTAAAATGACTGGCAAAGGGGGTAGTGACAGGCTTGACTGTAGACATACCAAATCTGTCCAAGACTTTTTCAATATAACTATGCTGAGTAAGAAAAAATCTACCTGACTGCCTGTCACGAATAATCTCCATCCCAAGTATCTTCTTTGCCGGTCCAAGGTCCTTCATGTCAAATGCAGTACTGAGCTCGGCTTTCAGTTTCTGGATGATTGTCATGTCTTTGGCTGTAATTAGCATATCATCCATATATAATAACAAATAACAAAAGGACCCATCTGAAAGCTGCTGGTGATACACACAACTGTCATATGGAGATCTACTGTATCCATGGTCAACCATAAATCTGTCAAATTTGCGGTACCACTATCTTGGAGACTGCTTGAGACCATATAATGATCTCTTGAGTAAGCATACATGATCTTCTTTATTTGGAACCTCAAAACCAGGTGGTTGTTGCATATAGATCTGTTCCTCTAAATCACCGTGAAGAAAGGCTGTCTTAACATCTAGTTGTTCCAGCTCCAGATTTTGAGAAACAACAAAAGTAAGTAACACACGAATAGATGAGTGTTTGACTACAGGAAAAAATACCTCCTTGTAATCAATACCCTCCCGTTGACTGTATCCCTTTGCTACCAACCTGGCCTTATATCTAAAATCTTGAGGATTGGCTCCTTCTTTCCTTTTGAAGATCCATTTGCAGCCAATTGCCTTTTCACCTTTTGGTAATTTGACTAACTCCCAAGTCTGATTCTTTTCTAGAGACTGAAGTTCTTCAACCATAGCCATGGTCCATTCATCAGCTCGTGAACTACTAATGACCTCCTGAAATATGGTCGGCTCATCACCAATGGTGTCTGCGACACTCAGAGCATAATAGACTAACTCAGCACAAGCAGAATCCTCAAAACCATATCTTTGAGGTGCTCTGATCTAACGCTTTGGTCTGCGAGTGGCAATACTCTCAATCTGATCCTGATCTTGTAATGTCACCTCCTCCTGAGCCTGAATCTGTGCATCTGTCTGTTGTTGTTGTAATTTAACGGTCTGATCAATATCTACAATATTCTTATCCTGCTAACCCCAATCCTGATCACTTTGAGAAGAATTAGGCTGTAGCTGTCTTGAAACAGTGGCTGTCTCATGGAATGTCACATCTCTGCTGACTAGAAATCTTTGAGATTCAGGTTCTGTGCACCATAATCTGTAGTCCTTTACCCCATATGCATATCCAATAAATATGCACTTTTTAGCCCGAGGGTTCAACTTCCCATCTTTTACATATGCATAAGCTGGGCACCCAAAGATTCTGAGTTTTGAATAGTCTGCAGGTCTTTCTGTCCACATCTCTTCGGGAGTCTTCATGCTTAATGCTGATGCTGGAGATCGGTTTATAATATAGTAGGCTGTGTGAGTGGCCTCTGCCCAAAAATCTTTACTTAATCCTGAACTAGATAGCATAGATCTGACTCTCTCTAACAATATCCGGTTCATGCATTCTGCCACACCATTCTGCTGAGGTGTACCTACTGTTGTTCTATGTCTAATAATGCCTTCTGACTTGCAAAAGTCATCAAATTCTGTAGAACAAAATTCTAAACCATTATCAGTCCGAAAAGTTTTCACCTTCCTTTCAGTTTGCCTCTCGACCATAGACTTCCACCATTTGAATGTTTCAAATACATCACTCTTATTTTTAATGGTGTATATCCAGACTTTTCGAGAGTAATCATCAATAAAAGTAAGTATATATCTTGATCCACCCTTGGATATAATTGGGGCAGGTCCCCATAGGTCAGAATGAATATAGTCTAATATACCAGTTGTCCTGTGCACGCCTGTAGTGAAGCTGACTCTGTGTTGTTTTCCAAATATGCAGTGCTCACAGAATCCAAGTTCACCAATCTTCTGACCTCTTAGCAGACCACGTCTACTCAGCTCCTGTAGACCTCTGTCTGAAATGTGTCCTAGTCTCTGGTGCCATAAATGTGTCAACTGCTCAAGAGAAGATTGTACTGCTGATGTCTGACCAACAACTGTACCGCCATCCAGGTAATAAAGGGTTCCACTTAATTTATCTTTTAATAAAGTTAATACCCCTTTATTGATAGTAATAGATCCTCTACCCCATCTGCCCTCATATCCTGCTCTGTCAAAGGCATGTATTGAGAGAAGGTTCTTTTTTAATTTAGGAACATATCTGACATCATCCAATATCACCATGGTATTTGAATTTGATTTAATTTGAATTGTTCCAATACCTTCTATATTACAGATGCCATCATCTCCAAGAAGAACAGTACCACCTTCACAAGATCTAAAGGAAGAGAACCATTCCTTATGAGGTGTCATGTGGAAAGATGCTCCAGAGTCCACTATCCAAGTGTCAGCATGACTAACACTGCAGGCAGCTGTGAATACTGCATCATCTGATATACTGCTATGACTTCTTGAAGAAACTACAATTGATGCTGTATCAGAGATTGTTCCTTTATCCTTTTGTTCCTTTTCCCTTTTAGATTGTAGAAGTCTACACTCAGATTTTCAGTGACCTGGCTTTTTGCAGTAGTGACAAATACCTGGTCTTTTGGACCTAGACTTTGATCTATTTTTGGACTTACTCCTACCTTGTCCACCCTTTTTTTGTTCATCTCTACCTCTAACAGTAAGACCTTGAGCTGAAGTCTGAGCCTGATGCTGAAGCTGTACTTTTAATCTAAGTTCATTGGATAACAAAGTAGCTTCTACTTCTTCAAGACTTATTGTTTCTCTTCCATAAAGCATGGTAGTGGTAATATGCTCAAAGGACTTGGGCAAAGAGTAAATTAGAATCAAAGCCTTATCTTCTTCATCTACATCGACACCAACATTTACTAGATCAAGCAGGAGCTTATTATACTCATCCAAGTGATCTTTTAGTGAAGTTTCTTCTGTCATACGAAATGTGTGTAATTTTCTCCTCAAATATAATCTATTAGTCAGGGATTTTGCCATGTATAAACTGTCTAATTTTTCCCATACACTTTTGGCTGTATCTAGTTCCACAACATTACGAAGGACTTTATCACTTAAACCTGAAAATAAGGTTCCTAGGGCTCTCTCGTTAATCTCTTCTTTAACAGCTTCATTATCTCCCGGGAATTGAATCTATACCCTTAAGGGCTTTTGCAACACCTTCTTTAACTAACAGATATTTCATCCTTACCTTCCATAGTGAAAAATCTCCCGTGCCATCAAAGACGGCCACTTCATGCCTGACGGTAGTGGAGTGAGAGACAGATACCGGATCATTAGCCATTGAGAAACTTGGTTTCTTATCACCAGCCATCCAAGAGCTCTGATACCAATTGTTGTAGCAACGCGCACCGGATTGGATCGATCTGGGCTTGTGATCTAATATCTAATTTCTTTGAGACAATTCACCAAATACATTGCAGGCATAAATAAACAAAGACAAAGAACCAAGATTTACGTGGTTCGGCACAAAAGGCCTATATCCACGGGGAGGAGGAGCAATCCACTATATATCCGTCCTGAAATTTAGGTACAATATGAGGTATAAAATACCTTTTTCCGAAATCAACAAGAAGGCAACAAAATATCGAATAGAAGGCAACCAAGATCCAATAGGATCAACCAATCTCAGCCTCGGCAATAGATCAAGATAAAACAATACCTGAGATGAAGATACCTTCCTCAACCCTCGGCAAAAAATCAAGATGATACCTCCTTACCAGCTGTAGCAGCACAAGGTATCCGTGAAACCGAGAAAGAAGAAGACAGGTAAATCACCAACTGAAGGCCAACAGAAGAAAGCCAAAAAGCAACCCGCACACGAGGCACAGCCGAGAGATCGGCCAGAGAACAGGCCAACACTGAAGCACAAGCAAGAGAGATCGGCCAGAGAACAGAACCCGCGCACCAGAGAGGCACAGGTTAGAGATCGGCCAGAGAACAGGACCCGCGCACAAGAGGCACAGGTGAGAGGTCGGCTCACAGGTGAGAGGTCGACCCGAGAACAGAACCCGCACACAAGAGGCACATGTTAGAAAAAATCCCGCACAAGAAACCCTAGAAAAAACCTCCGCCCGATCTTACCTCCGTTCTTCCAAGAAAAGATGCCAGTGGCCTCCTTATAAAGGAAGAAAGCCTTCTTAAAAAATAGAGTTTGAGTCGATGTAGTATTTCCAAGTGTCACGGGAGACGGATATGATTTGGAGCCAAATATAACAAAAAGTGTGATGGTTTAAATTGATCCTTTAAATCAAAAGATATTATAATAAAATACATTAGTTGCAAATAAAGAAAGATTTTATTGATACTGAAAGGATGCTATAGATTTTGATCTAATCTGATCATAGTCGGATAATTTTTGTCAGTAGGTTGCTTCATTGTAGATAATGTCAAAAAATCTTAGATATCTCAAGTTTATTATTAACCGCTTGATAGTTTTGTTATTAGTCTAAAATATTATGGTTCTACAAAAAAGTTGAGAAATCAATAAGAAGGGATGAGTTTGAGATTCCAAATAATTTTTGTTATAACAAGATCATGAGAAATAAATAATATGTAAGACATTATTAAAAGTGTGAGAATGACATGATGTATATATATATATTTTTAGAATATATCTCAAATAACATAACTTAATTTTGAAGATGAAATTATTTGAAGGGGGGAGAATGTAACACCCGATCCAATTGGGCCCTGAATCAAGCCCATATGAAAAAAAAAATTTCTGGAAGAAGACTCCTGTTGAAGTCTTCTTCTTCTTCCCCACGTCCGATTGGGAGGAGGACTCCTAGGGCCACAAAGAATCCTAGGAAGACCTCTATAAAATCTCCCTTCCCTTCTCCATGGCTAGCCATGATGAGCACCAGATTTCTCCTTTTATTTTTCTCGAATTTTTCGTTGAAGCCGTGGATATCCTCATCGTGTTCATCTCAAATACTCGTCGGAGATCTCATCGGAGTTGGAGGTAAGCCATTCTCCTCTTTCTCCTCTTCCTTCTCCTCCTTTCCACAGCATGGTGCATCCTCGCTAGCCGTTGAGCTCACCGAAAAATTCATGAAATGGGTGAACCCTATTTTGCTCTATTTCGGTCGGGTCCTTTCCTCTCTTTTCTAGCCACCGACACCATCGATTGCAGTATCTAACCCCTAGAATAGGACCCTTACCTCCTAGCCTTCCTTCCCTATGGGTCTTGACCATCAGTGACCGGTCAATGATCGAAAAACAAGAGGTAAGGGGCGGATCCCCTATTTTTTTGATTTTCTCTAAGTTTCTCACCGATCGAATCTCGCCGCCCACCTCCCCTTGCTCTGTCGCCGTCGATCAGACATCGTCGCCCCTCGTCGGAGCTCGAGCCATCGAGCCCCTTCCCTCTGATCCTCCCCCTGTTCGGCCAAGGAAGAGGAAAGGAAGAAGAAAATGAGAAAAGAAAAGAAAAGAAGAAGAAAGAAGAAGAAAAGAAAAAAAAGAAAAAGAAAAAGAAAAAGAGAAAAAGAAAAGAAAAAGAAAAAGAGAAATAGAAAAAAATAAAAAAAAAAGAAAGAGAGAATTTTTTCTCTCTCCTCTCTCTTTCTCTTTTTTTCTCTCTCCTCTCTCTACCTTTCTCTCTCTATTTTCTCTCTCTAGACCTTTTTTCTCTCTTTATGAATTTTATCTCTTTAGAATCTTTCTCTTCCTCTCTTTGATTGCATCACAGATCCTAGGATAAATTTGAAATAAAAATATGATGACTTGAGATTATTTTGAAATTCGTGCAGTAGATTAGATCCCGATCCGATCCATATTCGAAATTAATAACATCAATCATGGTTAATTTATATTAAGTCACCCTGATAGGACCTCTAATGATCTCGATCATAATTGTCTTATTTGAAAGATACGAAAATTTTCTCTCCACTTTCTCTCTCTACTTTTTCTCTCTAAAATTTTCTTTCTCTTCATAAATTTTCTCTCTCTAAAAGTCTTGTGGACCAATGGAGGGTCCAGATACTTAGATAAATCTCGATTTTGAGTAATCCTAAGGGAGGTCTTAGATTTGTGTTATTAGGATCGATTATTGGTAATTTTTCATATATGATTTTTATATTTGATCAGGGTCATGAAGAGATACGATTGTCTGCATAAGATATCGAATGAAATATCTTGTTAGAGAAATTCATAAATCAAAAAAGAATATTGATTTCTGTGTTTGGATCAGTCACTAGTAAAGGTAAGAATCTCTATAAATGATTACCATCATATATATGCTATTTTACTGTTGGTCTTGCATCATTGATTTTGCATCGTCGAATTTGAGATCGATGAATTTATTATATCTGAGATATTGTTATTTGATTTTGAGCATGAGTATGTTATGTCAATATATATGTATCAGAGATTGATGACATGATTATATGGATATGACATATCTAAATTGATCATAATGTAAGTTGGAATTGATTTGATGAAATCAACATATAATGATTAAATGAAAAAGAGAAATATGGTATGGACTAGCTTTATCATGTGGAACAGTCTGCCAGAAGCTTATGCTTGGGATAGCCTTCACTGGCTTATAGGTGGATCAGCCGGTCAGGAGTTTATGCCTGAGACAGTCCGCCAGGAGCTCATGCTTGGGACAGCCTCTCACAGGCTTTCGTATGTAGGACAGCTGGTCAGGTGCTCATCCTGGGACAGTCTTGAAAAGCTTTTAAGTAAAAATTAATTCAGATGATGACTGAGGTATAGACTTGGTTAGTCCAGAGCCAGAAAGAAAAGGTTAAAAATCATGTGATTATGAAAAGAAAAATGAAAGATAAGACATGAAACAATTGTTGAACAAAAGTATTTCACCCATTAATATATGATGATGCATCTCTTTTGACAAGAGAGATAATTTATAGATGTTTGAATTATTTCGGATATTGAACATGAGATTTTATATTTTATTACTTATCCTTATTTTCAGATTATATTATTATATTGGTGTGATATGAAAATTCTTACTGAGCTGTAAAGCTCACACCCCTTCATCTTTTTTTTTTTTAGAGATACAGGACGCTCATGATTGGCTATGGCTTGGATTTATGGGTGAGCAGATGGATAGATAGAGTGTCATAGTATCTGATCAGAGGATTGAAAAAATTTTAATTATAATTATGTAAGTTTTACTAGTTATTATTGAAATTAGATATTATGAATGTTGAGGTTGTAAGGAATTATTTTTGGCCTTGTATATTCTTTAGGACTTGTTCTAAAGAGTGTGCGGCTATCACGTATCCGAACTGGCTGTTGGGTTCGGAGCATGACAATTTATAAGCCCAATTTATCTTCCAATGATCATATAAAATATTATTATTTAAATATATATAAATATTTTGAAGATGCAGAGGCTATCCATTACTTGTTAAGCTAAATTTGTTGAAGAGATTGATCAAAATGCCATTCAACAAAAAAAAAAAAGAGAAGGGCCGATAGTTTCTATTTTTATGGAAACAATAATAAAAACTTATAAAAGTAATTTTTTTTGTCCTACAAATTTAGCTATCATAATTAAATTTGTAATTTTAAAAATATTTTATACATCTTTTGTTTATAGAGAAAATATGCCTATCATCGTGTTCAGTCTCAAAATTTTTTATGGCTCTAGAAATATAGGAGATATATAAAAGAGTATCAAAGCAGATTAGGATATCGATTTTTTTTAATATTATATGTAATGAAAAATATAAAGTGTTTGTTATGATATAAATATGATTATGAATTTCTATATAGGATAAAAATACCAATTCCATCGATTGAAATTGTGAAGCAAGAGCACCACACTATTATTCATCCGCATGATGAAAGTATTATCAACAGAAAAATAATAGATGAATTATTGAGTTAGACCGACAAGAGTTTTAGATATGATATAAATTGATCAAAAAATTGAATGTGCTTATATTTGATACTTAAATTATTTTTTATATCTTTTAAGAAGTGAAATTCACTTGTAAGCTAATTATAAAAGAGATCGATACATCCTATGGATGGTGGTTAAAGTATATTATAGTTGCAGAGCTACAGTAAAAATTTATGATGATAATTTTTGGTGTAATCAATATGGAAGGAATGATAAACCTCTAGTACCAGGGTATGGTCATTATATCTTCAATCTCATTTTCATTTTATATAAACATATATAATTTTATATGTAGAGTAATAATCTATAAAATCCTAAAATTTATAGATATAAATTGAATACTATTGTCAATAGTACTGGTATAACAAATTTTATTATTTCAAAAAATTAGTTTAATAATTGATCGAAGCCCCTGCAATTAATCTTGCGATCGATGCAAGATTTGATAGATTCACTCTTTTTGCCATTGTAAAAAAAAATTTCAACGGTGCTTATATTTTTCAAATTATGCTTTATTCATAAAATTCTAATGACGGTGAGTATAACTTCAAGGTAACTAGCATTTTTAAGAAAAATAAATCTTAGCAAGATAATGTATAAAAAAGTTCTACATCTAAATCTTTATCTATGGTACAAATTCATGAAGAGCCTATTTTTTCAACTTCTGAAAAAAAAATTCGACATGAATTTTTTTCAAAAATCATTCTTACAAAATGATTATTGAGCACGATCCGATCATATATTTTTGTATACATTTTCTTTACTTCTTTTTAAGAAAAATTCATATTGATTACATTGCATCATATATATATATATATATATAGAAAGACGCTAACAATCTCGCTATAAAAATAAAATAAAATCAAGTTATTTTAAATCTAATGATTACATATGCATCTTTTTTTTCTCCTTTTTAATTTTTATTGCATTGCAAAATTTTCATATTTAATAATATTTAAAAAAAGTTATATATATTTTTTAATTTAAGTGAAGAAGTTCTTGTTGATGAAGATTGTTGATATATTTTTTATTTTTTTTAATTTATACCAATCGAATTCCATCGTATATGACGATGTTAAGTGTTTTATAGCTGATGTATAATAAACAGTGACAACGGATGGTAGCATCTATTTATGACAATATGTTGCCAAGAATGAAAAATAAAAATAATATATTTTTTAGAGATAAAATAAATTATAATTGAAAATTATTACTTTTTAATTTATTATTATATTTTTATTAAATATTTTTTTATTATTATTTAATTTCGATCCGTCGTGTAGCCCGAGTGACTGACTGGTTAAACATGGTAGAGCTTAGACATGAGGCCATGTTCACGATCATCTCTGATTCCACCTTCCATCGCCCATTCACATCCCCATACGAGCCTTCGTACTCGTGTAATAAAGTATGGACGGACTGAGGTCGCATCGTTCCTTTGCACGAATCCACCGTTGGATCATCCACTGCCCGCTGTGTGCAAGTGGAATGGAGAAGTTCGATAGCTTTGAGAGCTGTGCACTTGGTGATCCAACGGTGGATTCGTGCGAAGGAAGCTTGATTCCACTTTCGCGTGAAAATTCAACTCGTCCCCATCATCGACTTCTCGTTGAGCCGCTTTACAGATGGGTTGTATCAATAATAAAATAAAATTAATAAAAGAAAAATAGGAGTCGGTGGCGGCCCCAGCGGGGTCTCCTTTCTTGTAATAAAAAAGCAAGCGAGGTTATAGTTTTTAACCTTTTCTTGCTCCTATTAGGAAGCGAGGGATATCAAATGGCGAGGGTTTTGGCCCTTTCTACCTCCGCGTCGCTGCTCCCATCTCGACTGGAACCCGCCAAAACCCACCACCACCAACTCTTCCTCCACGGCGAATCCGGCGGCCGCCGCCGCCGCCGCCACCGCCCTAATTCGCCGCCGTCTCCGCCCGTCAAGAAGACGAAACCCTTCGGATTGAACCAGATGCCTCTCCTCTCCGCACCCAGATCCGGGGTATATCCATCGTCGCCATCCGTTTATCCCTTCGCCATTTCTTATTTTGCTTCAGATGGATTGCTTGATCCCTTTCTTTTGAATTGTCTGGCGGAGTAGGTTCGTGCCCAAGCGCAGGGGGACTACACCCCAGCTTCTTCTGGCGACGCAGTGGATTCGGATGGTGCCGAGGAGGCCTTCACCTGGTCTTCCGTCATTCAACCGTGAGCGCCGCGGCTTCTCTTGTTTTCTCTGCGAACTTCTTATCCTGTTGAATGACTAAAAATGGTTGCTTTTGTTTCAAATTGGTAGATTTTTGTTTCCGGCATTGGGGGGCCTCCTGTTTGGTTACGACATTGGGGCTACCTCTGGAGCTTCCATCTCTTTGCAAGTAAGACAAGAATGTGTCGAATCACTGATTTACTGTTAATGCCTCGTCCAAAAGCTTTTTTTCCCTGCAAAAAGATTGACCGTGTGAATTTGCTGAGGTTATTTTATCAGGGATTCCAATGTCAGTGTTTATGTAGCATTTTCTCATAGTGTCGATTTCTCCATAGTCTGCAGAGCTTAGTGGGACTACCTGGTTCAATCTCTCAGCTGTACAGCTCGGGCTTGTGGTAATGTGTTGGACTGCTTTTTTAGGTTGTCGGTGTTATATTGCATGGACTTCCCAAAATTTTAATGGATGGGTTGCTTAGTTCATTTCCTTAATTCTGTTGGGATTCAGGTCAGCGGCTCCCTTTATGGAGCTCTTGCTGGCTCCATTATCGCATACCCTATTGCAGATCTTCTTGGTAATTTTTTCCTGGATGCATACCTAATTTTTTACCCTTCTGTTAACTTAGTAGTTCGGTACTTACTCCTTGGAATTTTGTGGCGTAGGAAGAAGAAGAGAACTGATCACAGCAGCTGCACTGTATTTGGTTGGTGGCTTGATCACTGGATATGCACCTGACCTTTTTGTTCTTATTATAGGTCGATTTCTTTACGGCATCGGTATAGGTCTGGTGAGTAAAGCCAGCTTGATGCTCTTATCATGCCTGCCAATTTTTGTTGAAATACTTATGCAGGAAAAATATGAAAAAGATCATAATGAATATGTAAATTTATCTCAATTATTCTTTCTATACAGATTAATAAGTGACAAAAGGACAGAAAAGATAGAACATGTACAAGTTTGGCTTCCTAAAGAGCAAAATCTAAGACATTTTAATCAGTCTTGATAACCTAGAGCCTTTAGTCCAAAAAGAATCATAAGTAACAAAGAACAGTATATTCACAAATTAATTTAAGTGAGCAAACATCATTTAGAGATTCTTCGCTTCATTTCTTTTTGAACTTCCCATCATAGTATTAAGGGGCTAAAGTGCTAGTGCTCTTGTATAATTGATTTTTCCCCAAAGCAATCAATCAATCTCAAACAAGTGAACTGGAGTTGAGACCACAAACCAACTTAAGCTCCATGTGATCCAACAAAGTAGAAACTGTGGCACTGTCCCAAATCAAGTGTCATTATACATACATGTACTTTACTGTCTTGTATAATTAGTCAATATCCCACCAAGAGGGCTATCCAAACATGAAGCCCCTGTTTTGAGTGGTATCATGGTGTTCTTCACCTTCATTGATCTGGTAAAATGAAATTTCCCATTAGCTACCATATTTGAAAAGCATCTAGTTAAAAGCATTTTGAAGTGGTTCTCAGCTTTAATTTTTAATCTTTGATGTTGTCATCGACATTTCTGTTAGCCTATAATGAGAAGCAAATGTGTCATTTCTACATCCATGTTTTCAGAGTTTTTAGAGAGCAACATTCTAAGTCCACCAGCAATACTTGGAACCTACTGCCTATCCCAAAACTTTTTGGCTTGTAGAGCACATCTTAGATGATATTTTGCTTAATCTGTGCATAGTGTCATGTAGTCCAAAATTGGAGAAATGTAGATAACTTTCAGCAATCATCAAGTTGTACATGCATTATTTTGGACTAAGTTCGTAAGGCATTTGGAAGAAAATTACTGCTAGTATGACTTTAAGATGAGTTCGTTATTCTATATCCGCATTCATTATCCTTCTCTAAGTGAAAATTAGCATTATATCATGACTATAATAATTGAAGTTGAGGGACTGTTATTTTGCTTATGTCTAGCCTACCCCATGCAATAATACTCATATTACTTAACATTTTATGATCTATTCTTTGAGAGCCTGAATTTGTATGAGCTTGTATGACTCGTCATGATGCCCCTACCACAGGCTATGCATGGTGGTCCTCTCTATATTGCTGAAACTTGCCCTTCACAGATACGTGGAACATTGATCTCTCTAAAGGAGCTCTTCATTGTTCTTGGGATACTGGTATTATTTTTATGTTTCTAGACTTACAGCAACACCCCCCACCCCCACCCCCACGGTGTCGAAAGTGAAAAAAAAAAAAAAAAAGGTTTCCCATTTAGCTAAGTGATCATTGAATTTATATGCAGTTGGGTTACCTTGTGGGTAGCATTCAGATTAGTGCTGTCGGAGGATGGCGTTACATGTATGGTTTTAGTGCCCCAATTGCAGTTTTAATGGGGATAGGCATGTGGTCTTTGCCACCATCTCCAAGGTGGTTACTTCTCAGGGCGGTTCAAGGTAAAGGATCCTTGGAGGAATATAAAGACAAGGCTATCCATGCCTTAGGAAAACTAAGGGGTCGTCCAGCTGGTGATGAAGTATCTGAGGGACAAATAGATGACACTCTGATCTCCCTGAAGGCTGCTATTGCTGAACAAGAACAAGAAGCCAGTTTCTGGGACATGTTTGAAGGAGCAAGTTTGAAGGCCTTCATAATTGGGGGAGGATTGGTTCTTTTTCAACAGGTGTTGCTTTATTGACCTCATATATCAGATACTTTTTTAGTTGTTTTTTTCTTTTTTTTTTTTTTCTTTTAGCCTGAGATTTTTTTAGTGCTTAGTATTTTACTTCAATAGATTGCTCTTAATTTGTATCAATTGGATTATGAATTTGAATTTAGAGATATGATAAAATTCCTGTTGCTAAGTGAATTAGAAATTTTTGACAGATAACAGGGCAACCAAGTGTTTTATACTATGCTGCTTCCATTCTTCAGGTATTTAATTGAACAAGAACTTTTATGTTGTTGAAAGCAAAAAAGGCTTTGGTAATTACTGTTAATTTGATTCTGTTATTAACCATCATTGCTGGATCTTTTTTGCAGAGTGCTGGATTTTCAGCTGCTTCTGATGCTGCAAGGGTTTCAGTTGTGATTGGGATCTTTAAGGTAAGGTTGATAATTTTGTTCTTCTCATGTTGGCCTCATGCTTGTCCTATTCATACTTGACTAGCTTAATGATGTGATCCTGTGTTCTATGTACAAAGTTTGC
The DNA here is from genome assembly GCF_000442705.2 of Elaeis guineensis. Lineage (NCBI taxonomy): Eukaryota > Viridiplantae > Streptophyta > Magnoliopsida > Arecales > Arecaceae > Elaeis > Elaeis guineensis. Next base: position 76,980,990 of record NC_026002.2, on the reverse strand, counting down.
AGATTCCATTTGATAACTGCTCTCCCTCTTATATAGAATCATTGGGCTGATGATTTGTTACCACTTTGAGTTTATAAATCTTCCAGGGTGTGGAGAAAAAATAATCACATCAAATATATTTAGATCACACACAAAGCTGCAAAACAAAATGGAAACTAGATTTGATCTATGTTACCCATGCCCTATGTTTTACTCCAAATTATCTACATTTGATACTCAGGACTAGGTATGGGTATGGCACATGGGTATGGTTCAGCAAGAGAAGGACAAGAAAGAAAAAGGATTAGAAGGATCTGATACTTCTAATTTTAGTAATCCTTTAAGCTCTATATTCATTCCATTCTCTGAAATGAATTGACATGGGGTTCGTATTTTGCCTCTTTAACAGTTTCAATATGAGTACTTCTCTTCACTTTATCTTTTTATTAGTTGTGAAAGAATTACCTTTCTTGTTGTTTGTGCACTTATGGTATGAGGTTTGTTGATTGTTTTGAGGAAAAGAGGCTTGTTGGTTGTTCTATCACAATTACACGACATCATTCATACATTATCATGCTCATAGGTGATATTTCTGCTATTTATGTATTTCTTTGCCACTAAGGGCTCTTCTCTTTGTTCATTTTGTTTTTTATGGTCCTTACCCAATGCTTAAGATGTAAAGAACTAGTGTTTGCGTTGCTTATGAAATAATAGATTATCTGCTCTCTCCCTGCAGCTGCTGATGACTGGGATTGCTGTTTTAAAAGTTGATAACCTTGGGAGGCGTCCTTTATTGATAGGAGGTGTTGTTGGAATTGTACGTATTTGTCATTCCTTCATGATTTTGTACTTTGTTAACCATTTAATATCATTGAGTTCTCTAGTGATTTTGGATGATAAGAAATGCTATACCTGCTCTTTTTTCGGAATACTAATTGCATTATGTGCACCAGAAGCTATGTCAAGTAATAATTCAAATTGCTCCCCCCACCCCCCCAAAAAAAAAGAAGAAAAGAAGAGCATGATTTAATCTCGTTAATTTCTGAGTGTAGGTGCTTTCATTGTTCCTCCTTGCTGCTTACTACAAAATTCTTGGAGGTTTCCCTCTGGTTGCTGTCGGTGCTTTGCTTCTCTATGTTGGTTCTTACCAGGTAAAATATTATGCACAGTATCATAATAGTCTATGATTGCTAATTTAATTCATACATGATTGCTTTCAAAATGCTGTCAGAGGATGGGATATCTCAGTTACCAAAGTGATGTATCTTCCAGTCTATTTATACTATACATATAAGTCATGTATCAGGATAAACTACATAAGTGCAACCCCCTGTAGAGTTAACTTTATTGTTGTATTACTGAACATGCTATATTTGCATATGATTTCTAGGTATCTTTTGGTCCAATTAGTTGGCTGGTGGTCTCAGAGATTTTCCCGCTTCGTACAAGAGGGCGTGGAATCAGTCTTGCAGTTCTTACCAACTTTGGCTCCAATGCATTAGTAACATTTGCCTTTTCACCATTGAAGGTATTGATACTCGGAAAATTCTTTTCATAAGGGCCAGGATTGCCAGCTTATAACATATAAACCAGTAGGCGGGTGACTTGAGTGAAGTTTAATAATCCTGAACATTTTCATATTTTAGTGATGCACCTGTTAAGATCCTGTCTGTTGCAAATTATTTATTTGATTGTTAGGATCATAGGACTGTATAATGCGCTATCTGATTAGATGGTTGATGCTATTCATAATACATTTTCACATGGATTCAAGGTTATTGTTGATGCAAGCGAACCTTCTATGATCTGTTTTCATTTGTTTATATTAGCTACAAATAGAGATGATTTCATGTTTAAACGAAGCTTCTTACATTATCAACTAAAATATATGTTGCATGGAGACTCATATACGGTATTGGCATCTTGCAGATATTGGATTTGGGTCTTAATCTTGCAAAGAAACCTGAATTTGGCAATAACAATTCTTTTTCTTAATGCTTAGCAGTTAGCACTAGTTTTTTGTTAAAATGAGTTAGTAGCTCTCCTACTTCAGCCAAATTAGCCAATCATTCTAGTTTTGGGTGGAAATTTACAGTTTATGCCATCTTACATGTGAGAAAGAAATGCAGTTAAACTTTTCCATCTGATGTTCTTGTGCATGTTATGTATAGAAGTAGCTAATGAAATGCTATCACCAATCATAATGTTCTTTGGTCATTGCCTTTTTGAACGAGATACTAACATACAACAGAGTGCTGTATCACTTTGCAATGTCAAAATAAAAGAATGAAGATGCACTGATAAACATTGTTTGTTTAGCCTTCTCTTTTACTGGGATTATCCTGTGTTTTGCATCTTATTATGCAGGAGCTTCTCGGACCAGATAATCTTTTTCTCCTTTTTGGTGCTATTGCACTGCTTTCACTTTTATTTATACTCTTTTATGTTCCGGAGACAAAAGGCTTGAGTTTGGAGGAAATTGAAGCCAAGATATTGAAATAAAGGCCTGCATCTTGCCTCTTTTCATGTGAGTTGCTTCTAGTTAATCAGCAGTATGTGTAAGTTGTATGCTAGTCATGCATTGTCAGTAGTATTTCTGTTATTGATTTGCCAAAATAACTAGTTATATGCCTATTTTTTTTGCTACACATAAAATCACCTAATAAAGTTTATTGTTGATTATCATCTTTTGTTTTAGCCTCCTTGTGAAAATTTCTCTTAGTATTGTCAATTTATTATACAAACGACTGGAGGGATATGAATACATCTGTTAGAAATAGAACTGCATTGATGGAGTGAAATGTGCTTTTGGTGTTTTATGTGACTAGAAGGCGAATTTGTGAGAAATGTGTATAAAGTAAGACATTATTTGTTAATTTAGGAATGTGGTATATAAGTAATTTAGATGGTATAGGCATCTATAGTGAGTAAACGATCAAATTGATGAATGAGTTCATTGGTGGTCTTTTTTGCAATTATTAGTCATAGAGTTTCTTATTTTATCAGCATAGGTAGTGCTCCATCTTGATAGTATTAATTCAGAACGTCAACTGTGGATTGAACTGTCAGGTCTGATATGCTTGCTCTTGAAACTGCGAAACCTTCTAGTTGGAAATGAGGATAACAAGCTGATACTCCGTGGCTTACATGCTCAGGTGCCAGTAAAAAAGCCAAAGCTGTGGCACTAGTTTGCTTGATTTGATTTCCTTTTCTTTGAGGTTCCATAGCTTTAATATTGCTGTTCCGTCCCTTTTGATGTGACAGCTTTGATTCAGTCTAAGCAGCAGCATATGCACTGGGCTTAAAGCACTAATATAAACTAAACCTCTGTCGAAGGAGCTATCTGGTTGCTCAGGCCCCAAATCTACTTATACCTGCCAAAACTCAGCCAAGATTTATTTGCCATGATGTTGCTAGGCCTCTTTGAGCTGTATGTTTAAAGTAGTTACCTAAACTTAGGTTCGGTCTAAAAATAGATCCACGTGCCATATGTCCAATGTAATAATGATTCTTTGCTGGGTTTGGCTTTTCCATCCATTATGTGCTTGAACTGCATAAACTCAAGCAATATTTTTGGTGGCTTTTCAAACAACTTTATGGCGGGTAAGTGTAATACTACATTCACTTTCTCAATACTAATTCTAAAATTATAGGATCATCCCTTGCCAAATAGCTAAGCATGAACCATTGAACAAATGTTACTTGTCTCATTGGCCACGTTTCTCTTGTATGGGGTCTCTTGTCTCACTGACAAGACTTCTATATGAAGATTCTGTAGTCAATGCTATGCCTTAAATAATTTGGTTATATCCAGTGCTGCGGCCGTGTATCCGGTGCCGTGTTTTAGACTTGCTTATGCAGAGTTTAGTTCACCTTGCAATTCTGAGAAAGGATTGGTAGCTTGATCTGATGATGGATAGAAATTATTTCAAATGTAGTATATGGCTATAGCAGAATCTATTTGGCAAAGTCCTCAGATCTGGCGCTTTAGACTGACACTTTACTATGGTGATTGCTATGGAACTTTTCTGCTGCTTGAAGTATTCTAATTTGATAGATAAATTTCCTTTCATTCTGACATTTGGAGATCTGTGCTGCATTCTGTTTTTGCCAGAATGATAGCAGGCTGTACGGTTAAAAAGAGAACCATTTTCTAACTGTTCCATATTTTGAATTCAATCAGTTCACAGGTATGGTTCTTCCTTCTGTTAAGGTGGAGACGAATGCTGTCAATTGAGAACTGGTGTTGCGAGGAAATATGTGCAAGAGCATGGTAGTGGGAATAAGATCAGAGTGGGTGGGAGAATCGGGAGATGTACAAATTGATGATACAAATGCATGTATGAACTTGGACTAAAATTTGTCAACTTTTAAGGAGAATATTGAGTCGTAAATTACATGTATTTGCCCTCATCTTTGGTACATCTCTGTGTACATTAACTTTTTTATAATTATGAGTATTTCTTTTGCTATCACATCTTGATAATAATGATCATTTAGGTCAATCAAAAAACACAAAAAATAATGATCATATAGGATTTCTTGTCGGCATTACACTCAGCTGCACTTTAGGACTACAATAGTAGCCGAACGTTTCAGTATTTATCGAAATGATTTAAAATGTAGCATTTCTAATCTGTGAAGAACCACTTAAGTTAGCAACGTGTTAGATGTCATATCCATCATGCTAAGATCATCATCCAAGCTTCATGTGATGATCCAAGATTAACGTCTGTGTGCATGTGTGTGTACGTGCACACAGGCACGAAAAGAGAGAAGCCGGTTCAGGTTAGAAAATTTACCTGGTGAAGAAACAGCCAAGGAATATTGGGCCTCCATGATGCTGGTGAAGATATTTAGCAGCGCATTGCGACCAAACAAAGGGCAAACGACTTAACGTATTGGGCCTCCATGATGCTGCCACGCCTCATTAAGCGCCATTTCCAGTTTGGGGCCGTGCCTTCTATCCCTCCACGCGTCACTCAGCGACAGCTCCATCAAGTTCGCCGCATGATCGGTTCCCAGTTCGGGACCTTGCTATCAGCCCTTGCACGTCCATTGGTGGACGCAGTTGTGGAGGTCGCCCCTCGCAACTTACAAGCCACAAGCAACGTCCAGCAGGAAAGCGCTGAAGGATTACACATCCGAGCTTCTTGTTGCACTGTCGATCCTGCTAACCTCCAGTTCCGATCTATTAGATCAATGGTCCCACACTTTGAGGTTGAGAAGGAAGCTTACAAACCTCTCCAATTATCACTGGAGAAAGAATCAAAGGGAAGCCACAGCAATCACCGTCATACTACTTAAAAACCAGGATCAGATAAGTGGGTTTGGGTTGTATCATTTGCATGAAAAAATAATTCATCGTTTTTTTTCATGATGTGAGCCATTGGATTGCACAATAGCTACTATAAGATTTGTGCTGGTAGATGAAAGAAAGAGTTTAGAGTACTTTGAGATACATGTAATGTATGATCCAATGGGATTGATGTCGCCAAACTATATATATATGAATGGTATAATCCGGACCCTTGATAAGTTATCCTAGTCATTGATTTGGACTGCATGGTGCAGCATTACAGATTAGGTGATTGGCATGGGATAACCCTTCTCTATTTTTTTAATATATATATATATATAAAAGAATCATGATGAGAATACTGCCAAACAAGCATCAAAACAGAATCACTTTCAACAGGAGAAAGATGCCTGCTAATGATTCTCTGAACGGAACATATATGGGTGCCAAGTAATTGGCTTAATGCTATTTTGCAGTTGTTCAGCAGAGTGTTTTAAAACTCGCAAGCGGGTCAACTCCTGATCATGTTTTCAAGTTGGGTGATAGGATCTATCACAAAAATATTTATTTTATTAGAATGATAATTCTGAAAAAATAATTTTTTTATTTTTTCTCTCACCTCAGCAGAAATATGATTGAGCAGGGAGGGAGGATGCGGAGGGGGTGGTTGCTCAAATCTTTTACATTTGTATTTTTTTACTCGATAAATTTAAATTTATTATGCAAAGCTATTATAAATAATCAATGCGAATTAGAAAATATGATCACTAATAATTTAGAAAAAATATCAAATAGAGCAATTGACAAAATAGTCTCCACATAACAAGTCACATATGTCCTCGTGTAAGCTAGTAAATAAGACTTCATCCTCCAATTATTATGCCTCACGGGATATGAATTGGTCCCTAAAAATGGTGAGTCAAATAACTGGTTATGGTAGATATTGTAGGGTCATATCATCTCAGTCAATGTCCTCAGGACTTAGGAGCTCTCAGATCGACAAAAATACCGATGTAAGTCTCAATTGTGGATCTCATTAAAAGACCGATCTCATTAGAAGTCTGATCATATCAGAAGATTGACCTCATCAGAAGCCCGACAGCTGAACTTATCGAAAAATAGATCTCTTCAGAAGTCTGATCTCATCAGAAGACCGACAGTTGAACTCATCAGAAGGCTGATCTCTAACAGGTAGCAGTATCAGAACACATCAGCCTCATATCGATTTGCAAGTCAAATATTTCTCGCCAACACTATATAAAACTAGATCGGTTAATTACTGACTTGATGCTATGACAACTGACCTGTTCGGTTTACATTAGTGGGACATCAGTTTTAGCCAACCTCTCACTCAGCTAGTAAGACTTCAAGTCAGTTATCTTCCAGCTATATTACAATTGTATTACAGCTATGATATAGCTATTTCTCAGCTCAGGATAGTTTACAACCTCTCTACAGCTGATTATTCTATTATAACAAATTTTAGATGGTTATTTATAACCATCTAACAAACTCATAACAGCCTAACAAACTTTTCTAATGACCTAAGCAAACACCTTCTATATAAGGAGGGTAGGGTACTCTTCGAGAGATAAGTCATAACTCATAGAGTCCAGACTCTACCAAACTCTTTTCAATTCTCCCATTGAAGGAAATCTAAATTCTTTCTATTCCAATTTATACTCCTTGATCTCTAGTTCTCTATTTTTCATTATTTATTCTCAAGGTCCTAACTGATTTAAGCATCAGAGGATTCTAAACCAGAGGGTACTCCATTAATTTTAGGACTTCTTTTGTAGGATCATTCATGGTCTTCATCGACTTGACCTTTAGCAGCTCTCTAGTTCAGTTCAAGATCAATTTGGTCATCAAGATCAATCTGGTCATCTCTCCTTCGAAGCCTTACAGTAATAGATTGACACTAGAAAAAAAGGGCTTGTCCAAAAAATTTTGTGAAAAATGGTAAATCGAAGAGCACAAAATAATTCTATACTTTCGCTGTCTTCTCCAAAAGGCATATCAGAAGCAATCCCATCTCTATTTGTAGTAGATCCATAATAATTTAATCTTTTAGTTCAATAAGTCCAAACTGTTACTGCAACGGTACAACAGCTCTAACATACCATAGAATAACAACAGGCAGTCTTTCAAGAAGCTCTATCTCAGCATAGTTAGCAACCAATCCATCACAATCCTCACAATGATCACCATCCCACTCAGACTGGTCAATCTTTTGGAGGAGAATCTATTTCAAACAGAGAGAGACCACGTTGGGAGGAACGTCTTGAATAGAAGATTCAAGATCTTAAAAAGAAATTGATAGAAGTACAACTTGGGGGTCACTCCCAGAGTAAGAGAGATTTCAATTTGTGATTTTCTTTTTCTCAAGAAATCTTAAATGAGCTGATTCTTTCTCGAACAAGATACCGATAGTAGAATCCTTTGATGCTTCCACTGATCCATTGGATCACCTTGAGGGATACAGAGCCCTTATGAGACTTCAAAAGGTGTCTGGTGCCCCACTTTGTGTTGCCTTCACCATTACCCTCAAGAAGTCAGTGAGGATATGGTTCTCTGGACTCCAATCAGAGTCTATCTCTTCTTTTGAGCAATTGATAAGACTGTTTGACACTTATTTCGACAACAATTGATATCATCTAAAGCATACAAATTGTCTCTTCTCTATCAAGTAACAGGAGGGTGAATCTCTCCAAAAATACGTGGCATACTTCAACATCACCACGTTGGAAGTAAAAAACTTCAATGAGTCTGTCGTAATATCTATTTTGAAGCGAAGATTCTGAAGCAACTATCTGACCTTCTCCCTCAATAAGAATTTTCTGGATACTTATGATGAAATGCTGACCCAAGCTTGAAAGTATGCTCAGATAGAGGAAGAAGAAAACTTGAATCGATAGGCAAAGAAAGAAAAAAATAGGAACAAGTGGCCTTATGAAGAGGACCGTGGAGATCAGTAAGGAAACAACTTTGGCCGACCTTAGAAAAATCTGAGATCAAGAAACCCATCTCAATGTTTTGACACTTATACCCCTAGCCCCTCCTTGTGCTCAGATCCTGATGAAAATCGAGGTGTAGGGATATCTTCATCGGCCTAATCCCATGAGGACTCTATGGGCGAAGAAAGATAAAAGAAAGTAATATCACTTCCATCGAGACCATGGCCATGATGCTGAAGAACACCGACAGCTCAAGGATGAAATCGAAGTCTTGATCTGCTAAGATTACCTTGGCAAATATGTTTGAGATTGGCCAAGCTAGGCTAATGAACAGCATCAGAAAGTCGATATTGATGTCGAGCATAATCAATCTCCTGTTGGGGTCATCAACATAATCTCAAATCTTGATGGAGATCGGGAGACAGATAAAAGTTCTTTCCTGAAAAGATAGTGCACTGATAATGAGTCTTCAATAAAGTTTTCTTCAATGTCTCAATTCTTATCCAAATGAGATCAGATCTCTACAATCAAGTTAGAGCATCATCTACCATTCAAATGAGATCGATAAAAACTCAATCAAACGAAGATGATATAAAAAACTTTGTCCCAATGAGATTGATGAAAATCGATCAAATATGGACAATATAATATATCCATCCAAACAAGATCATGCGGTCCGACCAAAA